>NC_092036.1:68192850-68425646 GCF_003086295.3 Arachis hypogaea
ACAGTTGACTTTTTTTGCTACACTTGTTCACAAATTAAGGATAAATTAATTTAAAATAAAATTAAAATTTTCTTATTTTTGGATATTTTAGAATTTTTTAATTTTTTACATTTAAAGAAAAACATTTTTTTAGTTTAAAAATTTAAAAAATAATAAATTTTCAGTTATGTTGTTTACTAGATATTACTGGACGTTATTTTATTTTCTTATTTAAATAAAAAACAATCAATAACATAATTTAAAAAATTCAAAAATAAAAAATTTAGTTTTTTTTTTAAATTTATAATTTTTTTAAAATATTTTTTATTTTTCATTCAACGGATACTGCCACACCCAAACAGTTGACTTTTTTTGCTGCTCTTGTTCACAAATTAAGGATAAATTAATTTAAAAAATTTAAAATTTTAATTTTTTTACTTTTTGGATATTTTTGGAATATTTAATTTTTTTAAAATTAAAGAAAAATATTTTTTTAGTTTAAAAACTAAAAAATAATAAATTTACAGATCTGTTGCTTACTATATATTGCTGGACTTTATTTTATTTTTCTTATTTAAATAAAAAAAATTTAAAAATTCAAAAATAAAAAATTTATTTTTTTAAAACTATTAATTTTTTAAAATATTTTTTATTTTTTTATTCACCGGATAATGCTACATCTAGACAGTTGACTTTTTTTGCTGCACTTGTTCACAAATTAAGGATAAATTAATTTAAAAATTTAAAATTTTAATTTTTTTTATTTTTTGGATATTTTTGTAATTTTTTAATTTTTTACAATTAGAAAAAAATATTTTTTTTAGTTTAAAAAAATAAATTTACAGATATGTTGTTTACTAGATATTGTTGGACTTTATTTTATTTTTCTTATATAAATAAAAACATTTAATAATATAATTTAAAAATTCAAAAATAAATAATTTAGTTTTTTAAAACTTTTAATTTTTTTAAAATATTTTTTATTTTTTATTCACCGAATAATGCTACACCCAAACAGTTGACTTTTTTTGCTGCACTTGTTCGCAAATTAAGAATAACTTAATTTAAAAAATTAAAAAAATTTAATTTTTTTATTTTTTGGATATTTTTGAAATTTTTAATTTTTTTCAATTAGAAAAAAATATTTTTTTAGTTTAAAAATAAAAAAATAAATTTACAGATCTGTTGTTTACTAGATATTGCTGGACTTTATTTTATTTTTCTTATTTAAATAAAAAATATTTAACAATATTACTTAAAAATTCAAAAATAAAAAATTTATTTTTTTAAAACTATTAATTTTTTAAAATATTTTTTATTTTTTTATTCACGGGATAATGCTACCTCCAGACAATTTACTTTTCTTGCTGTACTTGTTCACAAATTAAGGATAAATTAATTTAAAAAAAATTAAAATTAAAATTTTCTTATTTTTGGATATTTTTTGGAATTTTTTAATCTTTTACAATTAAAGAAAAACATTTTTTTAGTTTAAAAATTAAAAAATAATAAATTTCAGATATGTTGTTTACTAGATATTACTGGACTTTATTTTTTCTTATTAAATAAAAAATTTAATAATATAATTTAAAAATTCAAAAATAAAAATTTAGTTTTGTGAAATTTTTTATTTTTTTAAAATATTTTTTATTTTTTTATTCACCGTATAATGCTACACCTAGAAAGTTAACTTTTTTTACTGCACTTTTTCAATAATTAAGAATAAATTAATTTTAAAAATTAAAAATTTTAATTTTTTTATATTTTTGGTTATTTTTGGAATTTTTAATTTTTTATAATTATAAAAAAATATTTTTTAATTTAAAAAAATGAAAAAAATAAATTTACAAATCTGTTGTTTACTATATATTGTTGGACTTTATTTTATTTTTCTTATTTAAATAAAAAACATTTAATAATATTATTTAAAAATTCAGAAATAAATAATTTAGTTTTTTAAAATTTTTTATTTTTTAAAAATATTTTTTATTTTTTATTCACAGGATAATGCTACACCAAGACAGTTGACTTTTTTTACTGCATTTGTTCACAAATTAACAATAATTTAATTTAAAAAATTAAAAAATTTTAATTTTTTAAATTTTTTTGATATTTTTGGAACTTTTTAATTTTTTACAATTAGAAAAAATATTTTTTAGTTTAAAAATTAAAAAAAATAAATTTATAGATCTGTTGTTTACTAGGTATTGCTGGAGTTTATTTTATTTTTCTTATTTAAAAAAACATTTAATAATATAGTTTAAAATTTCAAACATAAAACATTTATTTTTTTAAAACTATTAATTTTTTAAATATTTTTTATTTTTTATTCACCGAATAATGCTACACCCAGACAGTTGACTCTTTTTGCTGCACTTGTTCACAAACTAAGGATAAATTAATTTAAAATTTTTAAAATTTTAATTTTTTATTTTTTGATATTTCTGAAAATTTTTATTTTTTACAATTAGAAAAAAATTTTTTTGTTTAAACATTAAAATATAATAAATTTACAGATTTGTTGTTTACTAGATATTGCTGGACTTTATTTTATTTTTCTTATTTAAATAAAAAAATTTAATAATATAATTTAAAAATTCAAAAGTAAAAAATTTATTTTTTTAAAAATATATTTTATCTTTTTATTCACCGAATAATACTACACACAGACAGTTGATTTTTTTGCCGCAGTTGTTCACAAATTAAGAATAAATTAATTTTAAAAATTTAAAATTTTAATTTTTTATTTTTGGATATTTTTGGAATTTTTTAATTTTTTGCAATTAGAAAAAACTATCATTTGAGTTTAAAAAAATAAATTTACAGATCTGTTGTTTACTAGATATTGTTGGACTTTATTTTATTTTTCTTATTTAAATAAAAACATTTAATAATATAATTTAAAAATTCAAAAATAAATAATTTAGTTTTTTAAAAAAATATTTTTTTTAATCACTGGAAAATGCTATACCCAAACAGTTGACTTTTTTGCTGCCCTTGTTGGCAAATTAAGAATAAATTAATTTAAAAAAATTAAAAATTTTAAATTTTTTATTTTTTGGATATTTTTGAAATTTTTTATTTTTTACAATTAGAAAAATTTTTTTAGGTTAAAAATTAAAAAAAATAAATTTACAAATCTGTTGTTTACTAGATATTGCTGGACTTTATTTTATTTTTCTTATTTAAATAAAAACATTTAATAATATAATTTTAAAATTCAAAAATAAAAAATTTAGTTTTTTAGAATTTTTTATTTTTTTAAAAATATTTTTTATTTTTTTATTCACCAGATAATGCTACACCCAGATAGTTGACTTTTTTTGCTACACTTTTCAAAAATTAAGAATAAATTAATTTTAAAATTTAAAATTTTAATTTTTTATTTTTTGGATATTTTTGGAATTTTTAATTTTTTATAATTAGAAAGAAATATTTTTTAATTTAAAAATTGAGAAAAAAATAAATTTACAGATCTATTGTTAACTATATATTGATGGACTTTATTTTATTTTCTTATTTAAATAAAAACATTTAATAATATTATTTAAAAATTCAGAAATAAATAATTTAGTTTTTTAAAATTTTTTATTTTTTTAAAAATATTTTTATTTTTTATTCACAGGATAATGCTACACCAAGACAGTTGACTTTTTTTACTGCATTTGTTCACAAATTAACAATAAATTAATTTAAAAAATTAAAAAATTTTAATTTTTTAATTTTTTTGATATTTTTGGAACTTTTTAATTTTTTACAATTAGAAAAAATATTTTTTAGTTTAAAAATTAAAAAAAAATAAATCTACAGATCTGTTGTTTACTAGGTATTGCTGGACTTTATTTTATTTTTCTTATTTAAAAAAAACATTTAGTAATATAATTTAAAATTTCAAACATAAAACATTTATTTTTTTAAAACTATTAATTTTTTAAATATTTTTTATTTTTTATTCACCGGATAATGCTACACCCAGACAGTTGACTCTTTTTGCTGCACTTGTTCACAAATTAAGGATAAATTAATTTAAAATTTTAAAATTTTAATTTTCTTATTTTTTGGATATTTCTGAAATTTTTAGTTTTTTACAATTAGAAAAAATATTTTTTTGTTTAAACATTAAAATATAATAAATTTACAGATTTGTTGTTTACTAGATATTGCTGGACTTTATTTTATTTTTCTTATTTAAATAAAAAAATTAATAATATAATTTAAAAATTCAAAAGTAAAAAATTTATTTTTTAAAAATATATTTTATCTTTTTATTCACCGAATAATACTACACACAGACAGTTGACTTTTTTTGCCGCACTTGTTCACAAATTAAGAATAAATTAATTTTAAAAATTTAAAATTTTAATTTTTTATTTTTGGATATTTTTGGAATTTTTTAATTTTTTGCAATTAGAAAAAACTATCATTTTAGTTTAAAAAAATAAATTTACAGATCTGTTGTTTACAATATTGTTGGACTTTATTTTATTTTTCTTATTTAAATAAAAACATTTAATAATATAATTTAAAAATTCAAAAATAAATAATTTAGTTTTTTAAAACTTTTAATTTTTTAAAAATATTTTTTTAATCACTGGATAATGCTACACCCAAACAGTTGACTTTTTTGCTGCCCTTGTTGGCAAATTAAGAATAAATTAATTTAAAAAATAAAAATTTTAAATTTTTTATTTTTTGGATATTTTTGAAATTTTTTATTTTTTACAATTAGAAAATTTTTTTTAGGTTAAAAATTAAAAAAATAAATTTAAAATCTGTTGTTTACTAGATATTGCTGGACTTTATTTTATTTTTCTTATTTAAATAAAAAACATTTAATAATATATTTAAAAATTCAAAAATAAAAAATTTAGTTTTTAGAATTTTTATTTTTTAAAAATATTTTTTATTTTTTTATTCACCGGATAATGCTACACCCAGATAGTTGACTTTTTTTGCTACACCTTTTCAAAAATTAAGAATAAATTAATTTTGAAAATTTAAAATTTTAATTTTTTTATTTTTTGGATATTTTTGGAATTTTTAATTTTTTATAATTCGAAAGAAATATTTTTTAATTTAAAAATTGAGAAAAAAATAAATTTACAGATCTATTGTTAACTATATATTGATGGACTTTATTTTATTTTCTTATTTAAATAAAAACATTTAATAATATTATTTAAAAATTCAGAAATAAATAATTTAGTTTTTTAAAATTTTTATTTTTTTAAAAATATTTTTATTTTTTATTCACAGGATAATGCTACACCAAGACAGTTGACTTTTTTTACTGCATTTGTTCACAAATTAACAATAAATTAATTTAAAAAATTAAAAAATTTTAATTTTTTTAATTTTTTTGATATTTTTGGAACTTTTTAATTTTTTACAATTAGAAAAAATATTTTTTAGTTTAAAAATTAAAAAAAAATAAATCTACAGATCTGTTGTTTACTAGGTATTGCTGGACTTTATTTTATTTTTCTTATTTAAAAAAACATTTAATAATATAATTTAAAATTTCAAACATAAAACATTTATTTTTTTAAAACTATTAATTTTTTAAATATTTTTTATTTTTTATTCACCGGATAATGCTACACCCAGATAGTTGACTCTTTTTGCTGCACTTGTTCACAAACTAAGGATAAATTAATTTAAAATTTTAAAATTTTAATTTTTTTATTTTTTGGATATTTCTGAAATTTTTTGTTTTTTACAATTAGAAAAAACATTTTTTTGTTTAAACATTAAAAATATAATAAATTTACAGATTTGTTGTTTACTAGATATTGCTGGACTTTATTTTATTTTTCTTATTTAAATAAAAAAATTAATAATATAATTTAAAAATTCAAAAGTAAAAAATTTATTTTTTTAAAAATATATTTTATCTTTTTATTCACCGAATAATACTACACACAGACAGTTGACTTTTTTTGCCGCACTTGTTCACAAATTAAGAATAAATTAATTTTAAAAATTTAAAATTTTAATTTTTTATTTTTGGATATTTTTGGAATTTTTTAATTTTTTGCAATTAGAAAAAACTATCATTTTAGTTTAAAAAAATAAATTTACAGATCTGTTGCTTACTAGTATTGTTGGACTTTATTTTATTTTTCTTATTTAAATAAAAACATTTAATAATATAATTTAAAAATTCAAAAATAAATAATTTAGTTTTTTAAAACTTTTAATTTTTTAAAAAATATTTTTTTTAATCACTGGATAATGCTACACCCAAACAGTTGACTTTTTTGCTGCCCTTGTTGGCAAATTAAGAATTAATTAATTTAAAAAAATAAAAAATTTTAAATTTTTTATTTTTTGGATATTTTTGAAATTTTTTATTTTTTACAATTAGAAAATTTTTTTTTAGGTTAAAAATTAAAAAAATAAATTTACAAATCTGTTGTTTACTAGATATTGCTGGACTTTATTTTATTTTTCTTATTTAAATAAAAAACATTTAATAATATAATTTAAAAATTCAAAAATAAAAATTTAGTTTTTTAGAATTTTTATTTTTTAAAAATATTTTTTATTTTTTTATTCACCGGATAATGCTACACCCAGATAGTTGACTTTTTTTGCTACACTTTTCAAAAATTAAGAATAAATTAATTTTGAAAATTTAAAATTTTAATTTTTTTATTTTTTGGATATTTTTGGAATTTTTAATTTTTTATAATTCGAAAGAAATATTTTTTAATTTAAAAATTGAGAAAAAAATAAATTTACAGATCTATTGTTAACTATATATTGATGGACTTTATTTTATTTTCTTATTTAAATAAAAACATTTAATAATATTATTTAAAAATTCAGAAATAAATAATTTAGTTTTTAAAATTTTTTATTTTTTTAAAAATATTTTTATTTTTTATTCACAGGATAATGCTACACCAAGACAGTTGACTTTTTTACTTCATTTGTTCACAAATTAACAATAAATTAATTTAAAAAATTAAAAAATTTTAATTTTTTTAATTTTTTTGATATTTTTGGAACTTTTTAATTTTTTACAATTAGAAAAAATATTTTTTAGTTTAAAAATTAAAAAAAATAAATCTACAGATCTGTTGTTTACTAGGTATTGCTGGACTTTATTTTATTTTTCTTATTTAAAAAAACATTTAATAATATAATTTAAAATTTCAAACATAAAACATTTATTTTTTTAAAACTATTAATTTTTTAAATATTTTTTATTTTTTATTCACCGGATAATGCTACACCCAGACAGTTGACTCTTTTTGCTGCACTTGTTCACAAACTAAGGATAAATTAATTTAAAATTTTTAAAATTTTAATTTTTTTATTTTTTGGATATTTCTGAAATTTTTTAGTTTTTTACAATTAGAAAAAACATTTTTTTGTTTAAACATTAAAAATATAATAAATTTACAGATTTGTTGTTTACTAGATATTGCTGGACTTTATTTTATTTTTCTTATTTAAATAAAAAAATTAATAATATAATTTAAAAATTCAAAAGTAAAAAATTTATTTTTTAAAAATATATTTTATCTTTTTATTCACCGAATAATACTACACACAGACAGTTGACTTTTTTTGCCGCACTTGTTCACAAATTAAGAATAAATTAATTTTAAAAATTTAAAATTTTAATTTTTTATTTTTGGATATTTTTGGAATTTTTTAATTTTTTGCAATTAGAAAAAACTATCATTTTAGTTTAAAAAAATAAATTTACAGATCTGTTGTTTACTAGATATTGTTGGACTTTATTTTATTTTTCTTATTTAAATAAAAACATTTAATAATATAATTTAAAAATTCAAAAATAAATAATTTAGTTTTTTAAAACTTTTAATTTTTTAAAAAATATTTTTTTTAATCACTGGATAATGCTACACCCAAACAGTTGACTTTTTTGCTGCCCTTGTTGGCAAATTAAGAATAAATTAATTTAAAAAATAAAAAATTTTAAATTTTTTATTTTTTGGATATTTTTGAAATTTTTTATTTTTTACAATTAGAAAATTTTTTTTAGGTTAAAAATTAAAAAAATAAATTTACAAATCTGTTGTTTACTAGATATTGCTGGACTTTATTTTATTTTTCTTATTTAAATAAAAAACATTTAATAATATAATTTAAAAATTCAAAAATAAAAAATTTAGTTTTTTAGAATTTTTTATTTTTTAAAAATATTTTTTATTTTTTTATTCACCGGATAATGCTACACCCAGATAGTTGACTTTTTTTGCTACACTTTTTCAAAAATTAAGAATAAATTAATTTTAAAAATTTAAAATTTTAATTTTTTTATTTTTTGGATATTTTTGGAATTTTTAATTTTTTATAATTAGAAAGAAATATTTTTTAATTTAAAAATTGAGAAAAAAATAAATTTACAGATCTATTGTTAACTATATATTGCTGGACTTTATTTTATTTTCTTATTTAAATAAAAACATTTAATAATATTATTTAAAAATTCAGAAATAAATAATTTAGTTTTTTAAAATTTTTATTTTTTAAAAATATTTTTATTTTTTATTCACAGGATAATGCTACACCAAGACAGTTGACTTTTTTACTGCATTTGTTCACAAATTAACAATAAATTAATTTAAAAAATTAAAAAATTTTAATTTTTTTAATTTTTTTGATATTTTTGGAATTTTTTAATTTTTTACAATTAGAAAAAATATTTTTTAGTTTAAAAATTAAAAAAAAATAAATTTACAGATCTGTTGTTTACTAGGTATTGCTGGACTTTATTTTATTTTTCTTATTTAAAAAAACATTTAATAATATAATTTAAAATTTCAAACATAAAACATTTATTTTTTTAAAACTATTAATTTTTTAAATATTTTTTATTTTTTATTCACCGGATAATGCTACACCCAGACAGTTGACTCTTTTTGCTGCACTTGTTCACAAACTAAGGATAAATTAATTTAAAATTTTTAAAATTTTAATTTTTTTATTTTTTGGATATTTCGGAAATTTTTTAGTTTTTTACAATTAGAAAAAACATTTTTTTGTTTAAACATTAAAAATATAATAAATTTACAGATTTGTTGTTTACTAGATATTGCTGGACTTTATTTTATTTTTATTATTTAAATAAAAAAATTTAATAATATAATTTAAAAATTCAAAAGTAAAAAATTTATTTTTTTAAAAATATATTTTATCTTTTTATTCACCGAATAATACTACACACAGACAGTTGACGTTTTTTGCCGCACTTGTTCACAAATTAAGAATAAATTAATTTTAAAAATTTAAAATTTTAATTTTTTATTTTTGGAATTTTTTAATTTTTTACAATTAGAAAAAACTATTTTTTTAGTTTAAAAAAAATAAATTTACAGATCTATTGTTTACTAGCTATTGTTGGACTTGATTTTATTTTTCTTATATAAATAAAAACATTTAATAATATAATTTAAAAATTCAAAAATAAATAATTTAGTTTTTTAAAACTTTTAATTTTTTTAAAAATATTTTTTAATCACTGGATAATGCTACCCCCAAACAGTTGACTTTTTTGCTACCCTTGTTGGCAAATTAAGAATAAATTAATTTAAAAAAATAAAAAAATTTTTATTTTTTATTTTTTGGATATTTTTGAAATTTTTAATTTTTTACAATTAGAAAATTTTTTTTAGGTTAAAAATAAAAAAAAAAATTTACAAATCTATTGTTTACTAGATATTGCTGGACTTTATTTTATTTTTCTTATTTAAATAAAAAACATTTAATAATATAATTTAAAAATGCAAAAATAAAAAATTTAGTTTTTTAGAATTTTTTATTTTTAAAATATTTTTTATTTTTTTATTCACCGGATAATGCTACACCCAGATAGTTGACTTTTTTTGCTACACTTTTTCAAAAATTAAGAATAAATTAATTTTAAAAATTTAAAATTTTAATTTTTCTTATTTTTTGTATATTTCTGGAATTTTTAATTTTTTATAATTAGAAAGAAATATTTTTAATTTAAAAATTGAGAAAAAATAAATTTACAGATCTGTTGTTAACTATATATTGCTGGACTTTATTTTATTTTCTTATTTAAATAAAAACATTTAATAATATTATTTAAAAATTCAGAAATAAATAATTTAGTTTTTTAAAATTTTAATTTTTTTAAAAATATTTTTTATTTTTTATTCACAGGATAATGCTACACCAAGACAGTTGACTTTTTTTACTGCATTTGTTCACAAATTAATAATAAATTAATTTAAAAAATTAAAAAATTTTAATTTTTTTAAATTTTTGGATATTTTTGGAATTTTTTAATTTTTTACAATTAGAAAAAATATTTTTTAGTTTAAAAAAAATAAATTTACAGATCTGTTGTTTACTAGATATTGCTGGATCTTATTTTATTTTTCTTATTTAAATAAAAATATTTAATAATATAATTTAAAAATTCAAAAATAAAAAATTTATTTTTTTGAAACTATTAATTTTTTTAAAATACTTTTTATTTTTTTATTCACCGGAAAATGCTACACACAGACAGTTGACTTTTTTAGCTACACTTGTTCACAAATTAAGGATAAATTAATTTAAAAAATTTAAAATTTTAATTTTTTTATTTTTGGATATTTTTGAAATTTTTTAATTTTTTACAATTAAAGAAAAATATTTTTTAGTTAAACATTAAAAAATAATAAATTTTTAAATCTGTTGTTTACTAGATATTGTTGGACTTTATTTTATTTTTCTTATTTAAATAAAAAACATTTAATAATATAATTTAAAAATTTGAAAATAAAAAATTTAGTTTTTTTAAAATTTTTATTTTTTAAAAAATATTTTTTATTTTTTTATTCACTGGATAATGCTACACCCAGATAGTTAACTTTTTTGTTGGACTTTTTCAAAAATTAAGAATAAATTAATTTTAAAAATTTAAAATTTTAATTTTTTTATTTTTTTGGATATTTTTGTGACTTTTAATTTTTTATTGTAACGCCCTACCATACAGAGTCTTATGCTTAAGTCATAATTCAGTGATGGCAAGGTATTACGACCTCTAAAATAAAAATTTAGTATGATTAGTATTGTGAAAAATGGTTATAACTAGGAGCCTTTTTAGGAAAAGGGGTAAAACAAAAATCGTAACTCGAAAATGTAACACTTCGATCGATAATGCAACGAACAAGGATAAACCAACGCGAGATTATATATATACAAAAGAGTGTCAAAAATGAGAATATCAAAACTCAAAATCCGGTTGCGATAAAGAAGCTAAACCATAAAGGGCATCTGACTAAAGATTCTTCAGTCTAACTAATACTTCCCTTTCCAATTCCTTCAGACCTCCCAACCACCAGCAGGAGCATAATATGGCAAACACAGTTATTTCAGACAAGAGATGTACAAGTAGGAACAGATAAGGCATTTAGACAGATAGCAAGTAATATACAGTCAAATAGGCAATCTCAAACAATTCACATAGTATGCATATAATGAATGCCTATCCCTAATGGCTGATGATATCATATGTCGGTTATAGAGCCAACCCGACAAGTCCTGGTAGCTAACCATTGGACTGTCCCTCTGTCGTGTCTCCCCAACTCGAGTTATACTCAATATAAACTTGATCATAATCATGATCCATATCCATCACCCTCACTAGTGAATATTTATGGCGGTGAGCTCATCCAGGGCTCTTACAGTGCCCGGCCATCCTGACGACATAGGGTCAAAAGAGCTTCGAGTCTCAACCTGGAGCACGTGGTGGCTAGCCACTGCTTTCTCCCAGGGAAACTCTTATCTCCGATAGTGGAAGTGCAACATTCACAATTCATTCAATAGCATATATGCATTTATTCTTAGCCATAATCATGGCTCCACCGTAACACGGCAATAATCTAACCATCCAGCTCATGGTTAAATCCATAACCAGCCAATTCATTAACAATCACGGCCCTTCGGCCCATGGCATAACTAGCACTTCCACCGCCTTCCTCTGCATCTCACATAAACATCTTTGATCCTCATTGATCATTCATTCTTCCCTTGCTTCACTCGCAAGTTACCACATTCACTAGCTCCTTTTCTCATGGCTAGGCATATCATAATGATTTAAGACACAAGTGGTGAGATCGGAGGCTTAGAAGTGTGAAATTTGGCTTTTAAAACTCAAAAACCAACTTTGGGATGAAAACAGGTCCACGCGTACGCGTACTCCACGCGTACGCGTACTCCACGCGCACGCGTGGATGGCCACAAAGCTCATCGACGCGCAAGCGTCATACACGTGAACGCGCAGATTGAAAAACACTCAAACGACGCGTACGCGTCAGCCACGCGTACGCGCGGGTACATTTGTGCCCCAGGCACAAAACTGGCACAACTCTCAGGAAAGAGGCTGGGCATTTGGTGCAGCGCATCGACGCGTCCGCGCACACCACGCGCACGCGTGGATGGTGCCTTCTTGAAGAACGACGTGCACGCGCCAAGTGCGCCTACGCGTGGGGGTCATTCTACTAAACATTTACTAAGTTAAAAGCTGCAGAATTCACAAATTCAACCCTCAATCTTCCAATGGACATAACTTTCTCATTTTAAATCGTTTTTCCCCCGTTCGTCAAATGGCATGGACATCCAGGATCCAATTTCATTTTTAAACAAGTTTGGTACAAAACGAGGATCTGTAGTCCAAGTTATGTCCCGTCAAAGTATGTCCAAAAACCATGTTTTCATACAAAACCACAAGGTGCCATTTTCAAAACAAGCCATTTTCAACTCTTTTCAAAATCAACCAAAACATGCCAGTTTCAACCCTTTTTGAAATCAATCAAAATTTACCAAAATTAACATCAAACCTCCTCAACTCACACATCAACACTTCACCACAATTCACAAAACATCACCCCACCATTTTAACACTTCTCAATCAAATGGCTACGAGACAAACATAAACATGTCATACATGCTATCTCATCCCAATTTCCAATAATACTATTTCCAATCAACCATCATTGTACATAATCAATATCATACTCACTATCAACATGGTTTCACCCACAATTCAACCTTAATCAATTATCAAGCATATATCACAACATGCATATTTCTCATACATCATACCATCAAGGCATCAATAATCATCATCACATATATGACCACATCATATATCTCAACCATTCAACAACATCAACAATTCAATGCCTATCTTAGGGCCTCTAGTCTAAGTATTTCCTACCACATTACATATTAGATACGAGAAACCGAGATCAAACCTTAGCCGATTTCCCAAGCTCAACCAGAGCACTTCCAAATCACTTGTCCACAAGTCCTCTAGGTCTCAACACCTCCAAGAACAGATTTTTACCACCAAAAATCCCTTTTCAAACTTTTCAAGGTCTCAATCAAGCCCCAATATTCACATATACACAACCTAAGCCACAATCATCATACCCATACACAACATCTCGATACCCAAACATCATAGAACAACAAATTACACTAGGGTTGAGAATCTTACCACACCCAAGGTCCAAGGAGACAAGAGAGCCCAAAATCTCAACATTTTTGCTCATGAAATTCGAAAACAAGGCTGGAAATTCGAAGAGCAAAACATAGCTTACCTCAAGATTGATTGTATGGGTTTTGTAAAGCTCTCCGCGGTGAACGCGTGGCCATAAACGGTGCTGCAATCGAAGCTCTATATCAAAAGTTATGGTGGTTTGAAGATCAACCAAGTGAAAGAACTTGAGAGTGTGTTCTTCCCTTCCCTCACTCCATTTCAGCGTGTTTGAGTGTGTTGTGAGGAGAGAGAGTGCTGAAATGAGTGTTTTAGGGTTTAGTTGTGTTGGGCCAAGGGATAACTTTGGGTCCGGTTGGCCCGGTTTGGCCCGTTCGGTCCAATCTTGGTCCGATTTCGATAAAATTAGTACCGAAATTCTCGTCTCAATCTCCTCTATCATATTAAGCCATAAAAATCACATTTTTGGCTTTCTAGAATAAATTTGCATTTATGAGTTAATTAGTCATTAATTAACCGGGTCTTACATTCTACCCACCTAATTGGGAATTTTGCCCACAAAATTCAAATTCAATTACCTGAGAATAAGTGCGGATAGTCCGTTCACATCTCCGACTCAAGTTCCCAAGTGTGTTCCTCAACACCGCATCGACTCCATGCCACTTTGATTAATGAAACCTCTTTTCCACGCAACCGTTTGATACTAGTATCGTCAACTCTGACTAGAGCCACTGGAAGCATCAAATCTTCTTTTAACTGAACCGATTCAGGTTCTAACACATGGCTAGCATCGGGAGTGTACTTTTGAAGCTGCGACACGTGAAACACGTCATGCATGTTTGAAAGATGAGGTGGTAGGGCCATCCGATACGCTACCGGTCCAATCCTTTTCAGGATCTAAAATGGACCAATGTATCGAGGATTCAACTTCTTCGCTTTAATCGCCCTACATACTCCTGTGGTCGGAGTATCCTTAAGGAAAACATGGTCTCCTTCCTCAAATTCCAAGGGCTTCCGCCTCTGATCGGTGTAACTCTTCTGGCGACTCTGCACCGTAAGCATCCTATCTCGGATCTTCTTGACTTGTTTAGTGGTCTCAGCTATCATTTCCGACCCCAACAAGCCTTTTTCTCCAGCTTCATACCAACATAGCGGAGATTGACATTTCCTCCCATACAAGGCCTCATACGGAGCCATTCCGATGCTTGCATGGTAACTATTATTGTATGCAAACTCCACTAACGGCATATACCGATCCCAACTCGCCGGTTAGCCCAAAACACAAGCTCTCAACATATCCTCTAGTGTTTGGATCATCCTCTCGGATTGACCATCTGTTTGAGGATCATAAGATATACTCAAGCTTAATCAGGTTCCAAAAGCTTTCTGAAATGCACCCCAAAACCTTGAAGTGAAACGGGGATCTCTATCAGAGATTATAGTAGTAGGTACACCATGAAGTCTCACAATTTCCTTTATGTATAGCTGCGCTAGCTCCTCAAGGGTGTAAGTCATCCGAATGGATAAAAAGTGAGCTGACTTCGTCAGTTGGTCCACAATCACCCATATAGCATCAAAACCAGCCCTAGTCCTTGGCAACCCGGACACAAAGTCCATTGCAATGCTTTCCCACTTCCATTGTGGAACCTCTAAAGGTTGCAACATCCCGGAAGGTCTTTGATGTTCAATCTTCACCTTTTGACAAGTTAAACACTTTGAAACATATTTCGCCACATCATTCTTCATACCCGGCCACCAAATCATCGACTTTAAATCATGGTACATCTTAGTACTTTCCGGGTGAATAGAGAATCCGCTTTTGTGTGCCTCCTTTATGATATCTTGCATCAAAGTGCCAACATCCGGCACAATGATTCTACCTTTGAATCTCCATAGCCCATCCTCATCCTCCGACACTCTCCACTGTTTCCCTTGCTCAATAGCTGGTAACACTTTCTATAACGCTTCATCATTCTCATGGGCCTTTAGGAGTTCGGACTTAAAGTCACTTGAGATCTCTAATCGACTCAAACACAGAGTTCCAGATACTTCTCGAGCACCAATTTTCAGATTCTCGAATCCCTTGAGTAACTTCTCTTCTTGAAGCATCATCCAAGCCGCATACAATGACTTCTGACTTAACGCATCTGCCACTACGTTCGCCTTTCCCGGATGGTAATTCAACTCAAAGTCGTAGTCCTTTAATAATTCCATCCACCTCTTTGTCTCATATTAAGCTCTTTCTGATCAAAGAGGTATTTCAAGCTCTTGTGATCAGAGAAAACTTGGAACTTAACCCCATAGAGATAATGCTTCTACACCTTCAAGGCAAACACAACCGTAGCAAGTTCCAAATCGTGTGTAGGATAATTAGCTTCATGAGATCTCAACTGTCGTGAGGCATACGCCACCACATTATGATGCTGCATCAGCACGCACTCTAGACCCTTTAATGAGGCATCACAGTACACTTCAAAAGGCTCATTCAGCTCAGGTAACACTAACACAGGTGCAGTGGTCAACTTTTTCTTCAATGCCTGAAAGCTCTCCTCGCACTCAGGAGTCCAAACAAATGGTGTGTCTTTGCGGGTTAACTTTGTCAACGGCAAAGCTAATTGCGAAAAGCCTTTGATGAACCTTCGGAAATAGCCAGCTAAGCCCAGAAAACTCCTTATCTCAGTTACTGTGGTTGGTTGCTTCCAATCCATCACAACCTCCACCTTAGTTGGATCTACGGCTATTCCCTTCTTACTCACCACGTGACCCAAAAACTTCACATCACTCTTCCAAAACTCACACTTAGACAATTTCGCATAGAGTTTCTTCTCCTTTAGAATCTGCAACACGGTCCTCAAGTGTTCCTCATGCTCATTTTCAGTCTTAGAATAAATTAGTATGTCGTCAATGAAGACAACAACAAATTTATCCAGAAACAAATGGAAAACGCTATTCATGTAATCCATAAACATTGCAGGAGTGTTCGTCAACCCAAAAGACATTACAGTGTACTCATAATGACCATAACGAGTCCTGAAAGCGGTCTTAGGGATATCCTTATCCCTCACCCTTATCTGGTGGTAACCGGATCGCAAGTCGATCTTGGAGAAAACCCCAGCTCCTTATAACTGATCCATGAGATCATCAATTCTCGGCAATGGGTACTTATTCTTTATTGTGACCTTGTTCAGCTACCTGTAATCCACACAGAGCCGCATACTCCCATCTTTCTTCTTTACCAGTAACACTGGCGCACCCCACAGTAAAACACTTGGTCGGATAAAATTCTTACTAAACAGATCCTCTAACTGAGACTTTAACTCAGCCATTTCCAGTGGTGACATCCTATAAGGAGCACTTGAGATTGGTCCTGCCCCCGGCACCAACTCAATAGCAAACTCAACCTCTCAATTAGGTGGAAATTCATCAATGTCATCGGGAAACACTTCCGAAAACTCACACACAACCAGAATTCGTTCCAATCTTTGATCATCACCTGAAACACCCGCGGTTAACAACAAGATACCCTGACATTCGGTCCCAGAACAATTCACTATCATAGAGTTCAAGTAATAACTATTTACCACAACCGGTCCTTCTGTACCTTCCGGCATGAAGCACATTGTTTTTGTAGAACAGTCGAGCAGGACATGGTTCTCAGATAACCAGTCCAATTCCAAGATAAGATCAAGACCGATCATCGGTAAGCAGATTAAATTATGGACAAAATCACGCTGCTTGAACCTAAAGGAAACTTTCGGACAAAATCAGGACATGGCTTCATGGGTAGCATTATACACCTTTAGATCATAACCTAAAACTACAATCTTCAAGCCTAGCTCACTAGCTTTTTCAAATGCAATAAATGAATGTGTTTCTCCAGGATCGAATAAAGCATTTAAAGTTTGACCAACCATTTCACAGTTACCTCGGATAAGTGCCTCAGATCCCTCAGCACCTACAGCTGAAGTAGTGAACACCCGACCCATCTGTTGTGCTTTCCTGCACTTTGTTTCTTCTTTTCTGGATAGTTTGGGACCTTATGTCCCGCCTTACCACAGTAATAGCACAAGCCCCATCCAACCTTGCACGGGGTTTCCGGATGGTGACTTCCACACCTTACACAAGCTTGCTCATTCTGTGGCTGCTTCCCAAACATTTTCCCTTGGGAGTTGTTGTTGTTGGGCCTCCTGAAAGAACTTTCCCACTTGAAAGGTGGACCTCTAGGTGCAAAGCTCTTCCCTCGGTTCTGTGGGAATGGTCCCTTGTGACTTCCTCTCTCAGCGGTTGCCTTCTTCACACACTCTTCAGCAACCCTACACTTGTTTACCATCACAGAGAAAATTCTGATCTCTATTGGTCCCTGAGCTCTATTTTCGTCATTGCCACGATTGTTCATCTGTTGCCCAAGAGCTTCAACAGTGGCTTGCATAGCAATAGCCATGTTCTCCAATGCAGTCATAAAGTTTACCGGGTCATTAGGGTTAACCTCTGATGCACGAGCATTAGTACGACCTCTACCACGGCCTCTACCACGGCCTCTACCGCGTTCACGAGGCGCCATCTGGTTCGTATACACACCAAACAATCAATATTAAGTTGATCAGTCTCAATATTGGAAGTTTAGTGCTTCAAGTCCTAAATGCATGCTCATAAACGTTTATGCCAATTATATCAAGTAGATATACTAATGGCACATAACACACCTACAGAGAATGCACAGAAGCATAGTCAGTCCGTTCCTCAGGCTCTACAGGAACGAACTACTCTGATACCTGATGATTGGATTTTTGATGGTATAGAATTTCACAAATGAATTCTCGTTGCAAGTATAGTTTCTAAACCAATCAATAATCCTTTCATACAAAAAGTTGTTTGTCACTAAAATAAACCCCTAAATTTATAAACCGAAGTATTGAACCTCGGGTCGTTCTTCCTAGGAATTGTAATGAAGTGCCTTGTTATTGGTTATGAGTTATTTTGGGATTTTTGAGATTTTAGACAAGAAATATAAATGGCAAAGAAAATAAACTAACAACTAACAAAGCTCTTGGCAAGGTATGAGAACTAGAAGTCCCATCTTAGTCATCCTCATCAATTGTGACCACAAATTGTTCATTGCTACTACTTAGTTAACCTCTAACCATGGAGGAAAGTCAAGTGGATGAATCAATTTGATTTCTCAAGTCCTAATCAACTCCTAAAGGAAAGACTAGCTTTAGAGGCATTCAAATCAATTACTAACTCCTAATTATCAATCAACAAAGGAATTAGACAACTCAAGAGTCACTAATTACTCTACCAAAGCCAAGAGGAGCAAAATCCATACTAAAGCTAAAAGAGGCATTTTATCAAACACATGAGAGGCATAAAAGGAAAGCATATGAAATCTACAACAAGAATGAAATCTAACAACAATTATTGCAATGAATTAACAACAACAATCAAAAGGAACACAATTATTATGAATTACCTCTAATTGGATTGAAAGAGAAGAGAAGGAACAAGAGTAGATCTACAACAAAATACAAGAACAACATAAAAGAAATTACAACAAAAGAATAGAAGAATGATGAATGTAACAACAAGAAATTGAGAAGTACAAGAAGAAGAAATCATGAATTAAAACCTAGATCTAAGAACTAAGTCTAATCTTAATCCTAATTCTAGAGAGAAGTGAGAGCTTCTCTCTCTAAAACTAACTCTAACTAATCCTAATGAGTGTGAATGATTAAAAAATCTAAAAGTCCCAAAAATCCCCTTTGCTCTTCAATCCTTGGCTTTAAATAGCATTTTTGGTGCCAAAGTTGGTTGGGATTGGGCCCACAACCCTTGAGAATTTGTTGGGTGCGAATTCATTAAAAAATCATATTCCAGCATCGACGCGTACGCGCACAGCTCGCGTACGCATCCATGGGGTAATTCACAAGGTGCTCGTAAGCGCTAAGTGTGCGTGCGCGTCCATGGGCGAGTTCAACTCTTTGGCTTTTTATGATTTCTCCACTTTGCATGATTTCCTCTTCACTCCTTTGATTCATTCCTAGCCTTTTCAATCTAAAATCACTAACAAACATATCAAGGCATCTAGTGGAATCAAAGGAAGATTAAAATAATCAAGTTAAAAGCCTAAAAAGCATGTTTTCACACTTAAGCACAAACTAAGGGAGAATCACAAAACCATGCTAATTCATTGCATAAATGTAGTTAAAAGGTATTAAAATCTCCTAAAATCAATACAAGATAAACTCTACAAATGGGGTTTATCAACCTCCCCATACTTAAACCAAGCATGTCCTCATGCTTAAACTAAAAATGAAGTAAGGGTATGGCATTTATTCAATGGAAACTAACTAAATGCAATATACCTATATGCAACTATCTAAATGAATGCAATTGCTTGGTCAAAATAAATCAATTCCCAAGAAGCATATATGCACAAGGGCTAAGGACTAGCAAGTCTAATCCACAATTGGATTGAGTGATTAAATATTTTTACAAACTTGCATGAAAAGTGATGATTGTAGGTGAAAAATATGTAATTGAGCAATCGAACCCTCACCGGTAGTGTTTGCACTCTATTTGCTCAAGTTTAGGGTTGATTCTCTCAATTATCCTCTATTTCATGCTTTCCAAGATTTGTTCTTCTTCTAACAATCAACATATATTTCATGCATGCATACAATTATCATGAAGTCTTTTCATTGGGTTGTAATGGGGTTAGGGTCAAGGTAGGATGCATATTTGGTCAAGTGAGCTTGAAATTTGAATCTTTGATAAGCTTAAACTTCCTACCTAACCTATGACATCCTATACAACTAGGCTCTAACCTAACTACCCATTTTTTACTTTTTCACATACTCATGTATTTTCTTTTTCATGGTCACAACACATATGCATTGATTATTATTGAGCTTCACTTGGGGCATTTTGTCCTCTTTTTATTTCTTTCTTTTTCTTCTTTTTCTAATTTTTTTCTTTTCTTTTCCATATTATTTTTCTTTTTCTTTTCTTTTTCTTTTGTTTTTCTCATTTTTTTCTTTCTATATACAAGAACATCAATGCATAGGGTTTTACATTTGATCAATACATGAGTATGTACCCAATTCCCAATATTTTCAATAAAAATACAAAACTACCCCTTTATTCCCCCAGTGTCCCAATATTCCCACACTTGAATGATACTCACACACACTAGCCTAAGTGACGTTAGGATTTTTGCCAGTAAAAAATTTCATAAAAACAGTCGCGTTGTAGATATAGTCTCTAAACCGACAAAAATCCCTTCGTACAAACGTTTTGGTTGTCACAAGTAACAAACCCCTAAATAAATTGATAACCGAAGTATTTTAACCTCGGGTCGTCTTCTCAAGGAATTGCAGGGAGGTATGTTCTTATTATTGGTTATGAAAAAGTGTGTTTGGGGTTTTTGGATTAAGGTAAAAGGTTAGTTGGGCAATGGGCACAGGTATATTTTCAAAGTAATAAAAGTAAATGAATGACTGTAAAATAAACTCTTGGCGAGGTGTAAGAACTGGAAGTCCTATCCTAGTTATCCTTATCAATTGTGATGAGAATTGGATTTTTCTCCCATTTTGTTAACCTCTAACTATGAAGGTAAGTTAAGTGGATGAATTAATTCTAATTCTCAACTAACAATGAGTTTGATAACTCAAGAGTCACCAATTATTTAACCAAGGCCAAAAGGGGAAAAACTAAATCTACTAGAATAACAATATCTTCAGATTGGGGATAATAAAAAGAAACAATCATAAACTGAAATATCTCAAATAACATTAATTAAGAAAATCCTAACATGAAAGTCATAAGCCAAATTCAAAAGATAAATTTCAATTAAAGTACCAAGGTGAATAAAAATAGAAACGAAATTAAATAGAAAGGAACATTAAACCTGGGATTGAGAGTCACTCCTACAACTAAGAGAAGTCCTAAATCCTAATCCTAAGAGAGAGGAGAGAACCTCTCTCTCTAAAAACTACATCTAAAATTGTAAAAAGTGAATTATGAGTGGCTCCTTTGAATGGATGCAATCCTTCTACTTTGTAGCCTCTAATCTGAGTTTTCTGGGCCAAAAACAGCCCAGAAATCGCTGGAGAAGAAATCTGCCACGCTGGTTTTTCGTCACTGCGACGTGGCCGCATGGAGCACGCGGTCGCATTGCCTAGCGTCAGGGCCACTATGGCATATTACATATCAAATTGAAACCCCGGACGTTAGCTTTCCAACACAACTGGAACCGCGTCATTTGGATCTCTGTAGCTCAAGTTATGGTCGTTTTAGTGCGAGAGGGTCAGGCTGACAGCTTTACAGTTTCTCCAACTTCTTGTATTCCTTCCACTTTTGCATGCTTCCTTTCCATCCTCCAAGCCATTCCTGCTCTATAATATCTGAAAACACTTAACACACATATCAAGGCATCTAATGGTCATAAGAGAGGATTAATAATAAGCAAATATAAGATCAAAGAAGCATGTTTTCAATCATAGCACAAAATTAGGAAGGAAAATGTAAAACATGCGAATTGTATGAATAAGTGAGTAACGAGTTGATAAAAACTACTCAATTGAGCATAAGATAAACCATAAAATAGTGGTTTATCAACATCCCCATACTTAAACAATAGCATGTCCTCATGCTAAGCTCAAGAGAAACTATAAAGAGATGAAGAGGAATGATAGAATGTATGAGATGCAACCTATGAATGCAACTAAATGCAACATGCTTCTACCTACTTGGTTAAAAGTAAACAATTCTTTTAAGAACATATATGAACTGGATTTCACTAATTTAAATTATAAAAATGAAGTACAAATAGACTTGCAAGGAGAAAATAGCTCATGAAAGCCAGGAACAAGGGATTGAGCATCGAACCCTCACTGGTTGTGTATACACTCTAATCACTCAAGTGTTTAAGGTTCGATTCTCTCAATTCTCTACTAACCTTGCTTTCTAAGGCTTGTTTTTCTTCTACCAATCAACAAAAATTTAATGCATAAATGCACATATCAAGAGGTCTTTTAAGGGTTGTAATGGGGTTAGGGTCAAGGTAGGATTGTATTTGGCCAAGTGGACTAAAATCTGAATCCTTAATTAACTGAAACTTTCCTACCTAACTTAAACAATCCATGTAATCATAATACAACATCTAACCATCCATTAACCATGTTTTCCACATATTCATGCATTCTAATTTCAAGTACAGTACATATGCATTGCCTTTACTACTTACTTTGGGGCATTTTGTCCCCTTTTACTTATTTGCTCTTTTTCTCTTCTTTTTTTTTTCAATGCATATGATTAAATTATTGGATGCATGAATCATGTCCTAAACATTTCTTTCACATTTCCAGAAAATTCTAACATACTCAATTCTCAAACCAAATGTTTCCAAATTCACTTCCCCACACTTAATTCATGAGCACTCTCACTAGTCTAAGCTAACCAAGGATTCAAATTAAGGATATTATTGTTTTCCGCTTAGAGTTAATGATGTGCTAAAGTAAAGAATAAAGGGGTATAATAGGCTCAACATTGGTTTGCAAGGGATCATGAAAGGTAAGGCCATATGGGTATGTAAGCTCAGTGAAACAAATGCCTCAATCATGTAAGTGCATGCATACATCAAATAATGGAAATATAGAATTAAGCAAGATAAAGATCACAATTTTAGAGAGAAAAATACACACGAAAACAAAATTTTGGTTGATAAATGCAACCAATTCAAATAGGCTCAAAATCTCACAGGTTTTGTGTGTCCGAACTCTAAACCATATTCCAAAATAATATTTCTTCAAACAAGTGTAACATTAAATTTTATTCAAATTAGTGAAATACTCTAAAAGGTTTCTTGAAAAAGAAAATATTACTTTAACCAAGTGGTAAAATATGCAAAAATCAAACAAGTTTGCAAATGTAACAACTAATCTACAAAGAAAATTTAAACATTGGTGTTTGAGACAAGAAAGTACTAACCCATAGAGATCGGTATCGACCTCCCCACACCTAAAGATTGCACCGTCCTCGATGCATGCTGAGATGTGCAGGTGGACGGGTTATTGCAACTGATGCTTTTCTTCAAGATTTTGCAGATGGACTTGTTTGTCTCCCCATGTAAACGTCTTCCGGTTCCCCTCCGGGTGGCCATCCTGAAAGAAAAAGGGAAGAAAAGTAACCTAGAAATAAAGAGAAGAAAATAAATAAAGTATGGGTGGGCTAATGCCAAATGATAAGGGTCTCATTTACATGGAAGCTTCAACATGTACGTGAGAAAACAATAGAAGTCATGGCATACCAGTGGTATAAAATTTGTAACATAGGGGAGGAGAGTGGGTAATGGAAGTATCAATACAAGTTCATGCCAATGCAAATGGAGTGCAAGTATCATAAATGATTGGCATTGGTAGATAATTAATATCATCCCACAGTATAAAACAAGTTACCAAAATAAATTTAAGAAAAGATGCAACAGTAGAATAAGAAATTTTTTTTTAACACCAGTGGAAAAATAAAAAAAATTCAGAAAAGAAAATAAAAACAATATGCACAAAATTAAGATGCGATGAATGAGATATGCAAATAAATTAAGTAAAATAAAATAAAAGATAAGAAGAATGAGAAGGGAAAGAAGTAAAGTAAGAAAGAAAGAAGAAAGAAGAAAAGATAGAACAAATTAGGATTGGGGAAGAAAAGATAAGATATTTGGCAAATTAGGATAAGCTGTGCGGCGCAAGCGACGCGGACGCGTGGAACACGCGGTCGCGCGACTTGCGCTGATACTGATTGACGCGATCACGTCGGTCACGCGGTCGCGTGACACAATTCATGCTACTGGAGTGAGGGCAGCCTCGAGCTCCACAACTCTCTGTTCAAATTATTATTAGTGCCAAATTTTAAGTGACGCGATCGCATGGGGCATGCGATCGCGTGAGTGGGCTCTAGAAGAATGTGACGCGGTCGCGTGGGTCACGCGGCCGCGTGGATAGAATTGTGCGTTCAGCACCAATCCGGCACCACTCTAGCACAATAATTGGTTGTGCACCCTTTTACATCGAAATCTTGGTCACGCGGCCGCGTGGGTCACGCGGTCGCGTGGGAGGCCATTATTCCCATATGATGCGGTCGCATCAGCGACGCGGTCGCGTGGGGTGATTTATGCCATTGGCACGCCTCCTGCCATGCTCCAGCGTGACTCTCTGTTCGTTTTTATTTTCTCCCCTCTCCTTGCGATGCGGACGCGTCGCGTGGCCCCTTTTTCTTTATATATATATGCAAGTATGCAGTATGCAATGCTAATATGAATATTATGCAAAACTCCAGGTTTAATATAATAAAATAAAATAAAACTCAAAAGCAAATAAAACTAAATAAAAATGAAAATAAACGATCATACCATGGTGGGTTGTCTCCCACCTAGCACTTTTAGTTATAGTCCTTAAGTTGGACATTTGATGAGCTTCCTGCTAGGGTGGCTTGTGCTTGTATTGATCCAGGAATCCTGGTGGACGAAATTGTGATCACTTGTTATGTATTTATAAAAGATGTATACTCTGAGGGCATTGTTTATTTTCTTCACAATCTCGTTCAACTAACCAGCAAGTGTACTGGGTCGTCCAAGTAATAACCTTACGTGAGTAAGGGTCGAATCCACAGAGATTGTTGGTATGAAGCAAGCTATGGTCACCTTGCAAATCTCAGTTAGGCAGATTAAAAATGGTTTATGGGTTTTCGAATAATTAATAATAAAAAGAAATAAATAATAAAAGGGATAGAACACTTATGCAGATTCATTGGTAGAGGTATCTTTTAAGTATATACAGCTGCTGCATGGCTCAAGCACGCCTGCTCTCCTACTGCTTCTACTCAATCCTTCTTACTCCTTTCCATGGCAAGCTTTGTATAGGGGTTCACCATCAACTGTGGCTACTTTCATTCCTCACGGGGAAATAACCTGTGCGGCTGTCACTCGCACAGCTAACCAGTCTGGAGGCATCACCCATGGCTGATGGCTACATCCCATCCTCGCAGTGAAAACTATGCTAACGCACTCTGTCACAGTACGGCTAATCACCGGTTGGTTCCCACTCCTACTGGAATAGAATCCCTCTTTTGCGTCTGTCACCAACGCCCAGCAGGTTAAAGTTTGAAGCACGTCACGGTCACTCATGATCGGAATCCTACTCGGAACACCACAGACAAGGTTGGACTTTCCGGACTCCCAGGATCCTACTCGGAACACCACAGACAAGGTTGGACTTTCCGGATCCAGATGAATGCCGCCAACTATCTAACTTATACCACGAAGATTCTGTTGGGGAATCTAAGAGATACGCATTCAAGCTCTGTTGCATGTAGAACGGACATGGTTGTCAATCACGCGCATTCATAAGTGAGAATGATAATGAGGGTAATCTGACTCATCACATTCATCATGTTCTTGGGTACGAATGAATATCTTGGAATAAGAATAAAAGAGAATTGAATAAAAGAAGATAGAATTTCATTAATACTTGAGGTACAGCAGAGCTCCACACCCTTAATCTATGGTGTGCAGAAACTCCACCGTTGAAAATACATAAGCAAAGAGTTCAGGCATGGCCGAATGGCCAGCCCTCTCTAACGTGATCAATGATCCCCTAAGATGAAGAATAAAACAAAACTGAGATCAAAGATGTCTAATACAATAGATAAATGTCCTATATATACTAGACTAGCTACTAGGGTTTACATGAGTAAGTAATTGATGCATAAATTCACTTCCGGGGCCCACTTGGTGTATGTTTGGGCTGAGCTTGATCATTCCACGAGCTAAGGCATATCTTGGCGTTGAACTCTGAGTTATGACGTGTTTTGGGCGTTCAACTCCGGATCATGACGTTTTTCTGGCGTTTAACTCCAGACAGCAGCGTGTACTTGGCGTTTAACGCCAAGTTACGTCGTCATTCTTCGAATAAAGTATGGACTATTATATATTGCTGGAAAGCCCTGGATGTCTACTTTCCAACGCCGTTGAGAGCGCGCCAATTGGAGTTCTGTAGCTCCAGAAAATCCATTTCGAGTGCAGGGAGGTCAGATTCCAACAGCATCAGCAGTCCTTTTGTCATCCTTCTTCAGAGTTTTGCTCAAATCCCTCAATTTCAGTCAGAATTTACCTGAAATCACAGAAAAACACACAAACTCATAGTAAAGTCCAGAAATGTGAATTTAACATAAAAACTAATGAAAACATCCCTAAAAGTAGCTTAAACTTACTAAAAACTATGTGAAAACAATGCCAAAAAGCATATAAATTATCCGCTCATCACAACACCAAACTTAAATTGTTGCTTGTCCCCAAGCAACTGAAAATCAAATAGGATAAAAAGAAGAGAATATACTATAAAGTCCAAAATATCAATGAATATTAATTTAATTACATGAGCGGGACTTGTAGCTTTTTGCTTCTGAATAGTTTTGGCATCTCACTTTTTCCTTTGAAGTTTAGAGTGATTGGCTTCTCTAGGAACTTAGAATTTCAGATAGTGTTATTGACTCTCCTAGTTAAGCATGTTGATTCTTGAACACAGTTACTTATGAGTCTTGGCCGTGGCCCTAAGCACTTTGTCTTCCAGTATTACCACCGGATACACAAATGCCACAGACACATGACTGGGTGAACCTTTTCAGATTGTGACTCAGCTTTGCTAGAGTCCCCAGTTAGTGGTGTCCAGAGCTCTTGAGCACACTCTTTTGGATCACGACTTTAACCACTCAGTCTCAAGCTTTTCACTTGGGCCTTCATGACACAAGCACATGGTTAGGGACAGCTTGATTTAGCCGCTTAGGCCTGGATTTAACTTCCTTGGGCCCTCCTATCCATTGATGCTCAAAGCCTTGGATCCTTTTTACCCTTGCCTTTTGGTTTTAAGGGCTATTGGTTTTTTTTTTTTTTGCTTGCTTTTTCTTTCTATTTATATTTTTTTCGCCACTTTTTTTTTCACTGCTTTTTCTTGCTTCAAGAATCAATTCATGAATTTTTCAGTTCATCAATAACATTTCTCTTTGTTCATCATTCTTTCAAGAGCCAACAATTTTAACACTCATAAACAACAAGATCAAAAATATGCACTGTTCAAGCATTCATTCAGAAAACAAAAATTATTGCCACCACATCAATATAATTAAATTAAATTCACTAATAATTTCGAAAATTATGTACTTCTTGTTCTTTTGAATTAAAACATTTTTCTTTTAAGAGAGGTGAAGGATTCATGGAATTATTCATAATCTTTAAGGCATGGTTACATACTAATGATCATGAAGTAAAGACACAAAACATAAATAAACATAGTATTAAAAACCGAAAACAGAAAGAAAATAGAGAACAAGGAATGAATCCACCTGAGTGAGGGTGGCGCCTTTTTGAAGGTCCAATGGTGCTTTTTTGAGCTCCTCTATGCCTCTTCCTTGTTTCTGTTGCATGATCCCTAGTGATTTTGGTGTTTTTAACATTATTTGCTCCCAATAGTTGTGTGGAGGACAACTTATCCCCTGAGGTATCTCAGGGATCTCTTGATTTGCAGTCACATGTTATACCACTGAGCTATGACGGCTTATATTTTCCATCTCCCAAGACTCAGAGGTGGAAGCTTTTGTCTTCCCTTTGAGGTTTCTCTGGCCTTAGGTGCCAGTAATGGTAATGGAAAAGCAAAAAAGCTATGCTTTTACCACACCAAACTTAAAATTTGCTCGTCCTCGAGCAAAAAGAAAAGAAGAGTAGAAGAAGAAGAAGAAGAAAATTTGAGTAGAGAGGGAGAAGGGGGGTTCGGCTATGTAGAGAAGAAGGGGTTATGTTGTGTGAAAATGAAGAAGAAAAGGGAGGTATTTATAGGGAGGGGGGGAGGGTTATGTTTCGGCCATGTTAGGTGGGAATGGGTGGGAAATTGAATTTGAATGTAGTGGGGGTAGGTGGGGTTTATGGGGAAGAGGAGGTTGATGTGAATGGTGCATGGGGTAATTCGGAAGAGGAATTGAGGTGATTGGTGAAGGGTATTGGGAATTGTGACATGGATATTCAAATCACAAAAGTAGGATTAAGAGGGAAGGTGAGAATTGGGTAGGTGGGGATCCTGTGGGGTCCACAGATCCTGAGGTGGAGATCCTGTGGGGTCCACAGGTCCTGAGGTGAAAAGAAATACCATTCCTTCACCATATAGGCGTGTAGATTGCCTTCATGCACCATTCTGGCGTTCAAACGCCCATTGGTGCATGTTCTGGGCGTTAAACGCCCATGTAATGCTTGTTTCTGGCGTTGAACGCCAGTTTCAAGCTTGTTTCTGGCGTTCAGCGCCAGATTGTCCTCTGCGTGCGCATCCTGGCGTTAAACGCCAGGATGTTGCTTGTTTTGGGCGTTCAGCGCCAGGAAGATGCTCTGTTCTGGCGCTGAACGCTGGCCAGATGCATCTTCTGGGCGCTGAACGCCGGCCCGTGCGTCCTCCAGGGTGAAAAATTTTTTTCTTCTGTTTTTGACTCTGTTTTTAATTTTTTTGATTTTTTCGTGACTCCTCATGATCATGTACCTAATTAAACACAAAAATAACAAAGAAACAAAATAAAATAAAATTAGATAAATAAAATTGGGTTGCCTCCCAACAAGCGCTTCTTTAATGTCAATAGCTTGACAGTGGCTCTCATGGAGCCACAGAGCAATCAAGTCAATGTTGTCTAGTCCCAACACCAAACTTAGAGTTTGGATATGGGGTTTGAACACCAAACGTAGAGTTTGGTTGTGGCTTCACAACACCAAACTTAGAGTCTGACTGTGTGGGCTCTTCTTGACCTTGAACTGAGAGAAGCTCTTCATGCTTTCTCTCTTTTGTCACAGAGGGATGGCCATGTGCTTGGAACACAAGGTATTCTCCATTCAATTGAAGGACTAACTCTCCTCTGTTGACATCTATCACAGCTTCTGCTGTGGCTAGGAAAGGTCTTCCTAGGATGATGCATTCATCATCTTCCTTCCTAGTATCTAGGATTAGGAAATCAGCAGGGATGTAAAAGTCTTCAACTTTTATAAGCACGTCCTCTACTATCCCATGAGCTTGTCTCACTGACTTATCTGCCAATTGCAGTGAGAACAAAGCAGGTTGCACCTCAATGATCCCTAGCTTCTCCATTACAGAGAGTGGCATAAGGTTTATCCCTGACCCAAGATCACATAGAGCTTTTTCAAAGCTCATGGTGCCAATGGTGCAAGGTATTAAGAACTTGCCAGGATCTTGTTTCTTTTGAGGTAGAGTTTCCTGAATCCAAGTCTCTAAATCACTAATGAGCAAGGGAGGTTCACTTTCCCAAGTCTCATTACCAAATAGCTTGGCATTCAGTTTCATGATAGCTCCTAGATATTGAGCAATTTGCTCACCAGTCACATCTTCATCCTCTTCAGAGGATGAATAATAGTCAGAGCTCATGAATGGCAGAAGGAGATTTAATGGAATCTCTAAGGTCTCTGTATGAGCCTCAGATTCCTCAGGATCCTTAATAGGAAGCTCCTTCTTGCTTGGAGGACGTCCCAGGAGGTCTTCCTCACTGGGATTTTCGTCCTCCTCCTCCTTGATGCATTCGGCCATGTTGACTAAGTCAATGGCTTTGCACTCTCCTTTTGGATTCTCTTCTGTATTACTTAGGAGAATACTGGGAGGAGTTTCAATAACTTTCTTACTCAGCTGGCCTACTTGTGCCTCCAAATTTCTAATGGAGGATCTTGTTTCATTCATGAAACTGAAAGTGGCTTTTGACAGATCAGAGACTATATTGGCTAAATTAGAATTATTTTGTTCAGAGTTCTCTGTCTGTTGCTGAGAAGATGATGGATATGGCTTACTATTATTCAGCCTATTGCGTCCACCATTGTTAAAACCTTGTTGAGGTTTTTGTTGATCCTTCCAGGAGAAATTTGGATGATTTCTCCATGATGGGTTATAGGTGTTTCCATAAGGTTCACCTAAGTAATTAACCTCTGCCATGGCAGGGTTCTCAGGATCAGAAGCTTCTTCAGAAGCTGCCTCTCTAGTATTGTTGGATGCATGTTGCAATCCATTCAGATTTTGAGAGATAATGTTGACCTGTTGAGTCAACATTTTGTTCTGAGCCAATATGGCATTCAGAGCATCAATTTCAAGAACTCCTTTCTTCTGAGGGACCCCAATATTCACGGAATTCCTCTCAGAGGTATACATGAACTGGTTGTTTGCAACCATGTCAATGAGTTCTTGAGCCTCTTCAGGCGTTTTCTTCAGGTGGATAGATCCACCTGCAGAATGGTCCAATGACATTTTCGAAAATTCAGAGAGACCATAATAGAATATATCTAATAGGGTCCATTCTGAAAACATGTCAGATGGACATCTTTTGGTTAACTGCTTGTATCTTTCCCAAGCTTCATAGAGGGATTCACCATCTTTTTGTTTGAAGGTTTGAACATCCACTCTCAGCTTGCTCAGCTTTTGAGGAGGGAAGAACTTATCTAAGAAGGCAGTAACCAGCTTATCCCAAGAGTTCAGGCTGTCCTTAGGTTGTGAATCCAACCATATTCTAGCTCTGTCTCTTACAGCAAAAGGGAAAAGCATGAGTCTGTAGACTTCAGGATTAACTCCATTCGTCTTTACAGTGTCACAGACTTGCAAGAATTCAGTTAAGAACTGATAAGGATCTTCAGATGGAAGTCCATAAAACTTGCAGTTTTGTTGCATTAAAGCAACTAGTTGAGGCTTAAGCTCAAAGTTATTGGCTCCAATGGCAGGAATGGAGATGCTTCTTCCATCAAACTTGGATGTTGGCTTTGTGAAGTCACCAAGCATTCTCCTTGCATTATTATTATTATTTTCGGCTGCCATGTCCTTCTCCTGTTCGAAAATTTCTGAAAGGTTGTTTCTGGATTGTTGTAATTTAGCTTCTCTTAATTTTCTCTTCAGAGTCCTTTCAGGTTCTGGATCAGCTTCAACAAGAGTGCCCTTATCCTTGTTCCTGCTCATAAGAAAGAGAAGAAAACAAGAAAAGAAAAAGGAATCCTCTATGTCACAGTATAGAGATTCCTTTGTGTTAGTAGAAGAAGAAGGGGGTAGAAGAATGAAGAAGGAGGTTCGGATTTGGATGAAGAGAGGTGAAGAGAAGTGTTAGTAATTAAATAATTAAATAGAAGAAGAAAAGAAAAAGAAATTTTCGAAAATAATTTTAAAAAAAATGGTTAGTGATTTTCGAAAATTAAAGATGAAATAAGTTTAAGATTAAAATTTAAAACAAAAAGAATTTTTGAAAAAGAGAGGGAGAATTTTCGAAAATTAGAGAGGGAAAAGTAGTTAGGTGGTTTTGAAAAAGATAAGAAACAAACAAAAAGTTAGTTAGTTGATTGAAAAAGATTTGAACTCAAATTTTGAAAAAGATAAGAAGATAAGAAGTTAGATAAGATATTTTGAAATTAAATTTTGAAAAAGATAAAATTTTTGAAAAAGATAAGATAAAAGATAAAAAGATTAAATTTGAAAAAGATATTTTGAAGAAGATTTAATTTTAAATTTGACTTAACTAACAAGAAACTACAAGATAAGATTCTAGAACTTAAAGATTGAACCTTTCTTAACAAGAAAGTAACAAACTTAAAATTTTTGAACCAATCACATTAATTGTTAGCTAATTTTCGAAAATTAGATATAAAGATAAGAAAAAGATTTTTGAAAATATTTTGAAAAATAATTTTGAAATTTTCGAAAATAGAAAAAAAATGAAAAAGATATGATTTTTGAAAAAGATTTTGAAAAGATAAGATTTTTAAAATTGAAATTTTGACTTGACTTGTAAGAAACAACTAATTTTAAAAATTTTTGACCAAGTCAACCCAAAATTTCGAAATTTTGGAGGGAATTAAGGAAAAGATATTTTTGAAATCAAATTTTGAATGAAAAACACAAAAATGACCCAAAACATGAAAATTTTGGATCAAGACACAAGATGCATGCATGAATGCTATGAATGTCAAGATGAACACCAAGAACACTTTGAAGATCATGATGAACATCAAGAACATAATTTTGAAAAATTTTGATGCAAAGAAAACATGCAAGACACCAAACTTAGAAATTTTGAATGCATGGAAAATATGAATGCAAAAATGCACATGAAAAACAACAAAAGACACAAAACAAGAAATCATCAAGATCAAACAAGAGGACTTATCAAGAACAACTTGAAGATCATGAAGAACACTATGAATGCATGGGATTTTCGAAAAATGCAAGAAAAATTTTTTTTAAAATCATGCAATTGACACCAAACTTAAAAATTAACACAAGACTCAAACAAGAAACACAAAATATTTTTGATTTTTATGATTTTCTAATTTTTTTGTATTTTTATTGATTTTTTTTTCGAAAATAAAGTTTAGAAAAACGAAAAATAAAAAGAAAAAAATTTTGAAAAAGATTTTTGAAAAGAAAATTACCTAATCTGAGCAACAAGATGAACCGTCAGTTGTCCATACTCGAACAATCCCCGGCAACGGCGCCAAAAACTTGGTGGACGAAATTGTGATCACTTGTTATGTATTTATAAAAGATGTATACTCTGAGGGCATTGTTTATTTTCTTCACAATCTCGTTCAACTAACCAGCAAGTGTACTGGGTCGTCCAAGTAATAACCTTACGTGAGTAAGGGTCGAATCCACAGAGATTGTTGGTATGAAGCAAGCTATGGTCACCTTGCAAATCTCAGTTAGGCAGATTAAAAATGGTTTATGGGTTTTCGAATAATTAATAATAAAAAGAAATAAATAATAAAAGGGATAGAACACTTATGCAGATTCATTGGTAGAGGTATCTTTTAAGTATATACAGCTGCTGCATGGCTCAAGCACGCCTGCTCTCCTACTGCTTCTACTCAATCCTTCTTACTCCTTTCCATGGCAAGCTTTGTATAGGGGTTCACCATCAACTGTGGCTACTTTCATTCCTCACGGGGAAATAACCTGTGCGGCTGTCACTCGCACAGCTAACCAGTCTGGAGGCATCACCCATGGCTGATGGCTACATCCCATCCTCGCAGTGAAAACTATGCTAACGCACTCTGTCACAGTACGGCTAATCACCGGTTGGTTCCCACTCCTACTGGAATAGAATCCCTCTTTTGCGTCTGTCACCAACGCCCAGCAGGTTAAAGTTTGAAGCACGTCACGGTCACTCATGATCGGAATCCTACTCGGAACACCACAGACAAGGTTGGACTTTCCGGACTCCCAGGATCCTACTCGGAACACCACAGACAAGGTTGGACTTTCCGGATCCAGATGAATGCCGCCAACTATCTAACTTATACCACGAAGATTCTGTTGGGGAATCTAAGAGATACGCATTCAAGCTCTGTTGCATGTAGAACGGACATGGTTGTCAATCACGCGCATTCATAAGTGAGAATGATAATGAGGGTAATCTGACTCATCACATTCATCATGTTCTTGGGTACGAATGAATATCTTGGAATAAGAATAAAAGAGAATTGAATAAAAGAAGATAGAATTTCATTAATACTTGAGGTACAGCAGAGCTCCACACCCTTAATCTATGGTGTGCAGAAACTCCACCGTTGAAAATACATAAGCAAAGAGTTCAGGCATGGCCGAATGGCCAGCCCTCTCTAACGTGATCAATGATCCCCTAAGATGAAGAATAAAACAAAACTGAGATCAAAGATGTCTAATACAATAGATAAATGTCCTATATATACTAGACTAGCTACTAGGGTTTACATGAGTAAGTAATTGATGCATAAATTCACTTCCGGGGCCCACTTGGTGTATGTTTGGGCTGAGCTTGATCATTCCACGAGCTAAGGCATATCTTGGCGTTGAACTCTGAGTTATGACGTGTTTTGGGCGTTCAACTCCGGATCATGACGTTTTTCTGGCGTTTAACTCCAGACAGCAGCGTGTACTTGGCGTTTAACGCCAAGTTACGTCGTCATTCTTCGAATAAAGTATGGACTATTATATATTGCTGGAAAGCCCTGGATGTCTACTTTCCAACGCCGTTGAGAGCGCGCCAATTGGAGTTCTGTAGCTCCAGAAAATCCATTTCGAGTGCAGGGAGGTCAGATTCCAACAGCATCAGCAGTCCTTTTGTCATCCTTCTTCAGAGTTTTGCTCAAATCCCTCAATTTCAGTCAGAATTTACCTGAAATCACAGAAAAACACACAAACTCATAGTAAAGTCCAGAAATGTGAATTTAACATAAAAACTAATGAAAACATCCCTAAAAGTAGCTTAAACTTACTAAAAACTATGTGAAAACAATGCCAAAAAGCGTATAAATTATCCGCTCATCAAATCCCCACCAATATTTGTACTTCCAATAGCCTCCGGGATCCCAAACTAGGCGCAGAAAGCCTTCAAGCAAGTTAAAGCAAGTGACAAGGCCCCAAGAGTGGTGATTGGTAGAATGGATTCCGGGGTCCCAGACCTTGCCTTTGCACCCGTCTACCCCTTCCCTTGCCCCTATCGAGAAATAGAACTAACTAATACTAAGGCAAAGGGTCGAGAAACTCAACGCCACTATTTTTGTTGAGCAATACTGTTCCAACCGGGTGGTAAACAGTCTGAATTCTCACTGAAGCAGCCAGACAACTTCCTAGACCCATTCAGGTGAGCTCTACACCAACCGTTGCGTTTAAATGTTGAGCACACAACCATGTTGAACCTTGCAAGATAAATCGTATCTCTGACCATCTTCTTCTTACTCTTAATGCCACAGAGAGCTCTAAGTTGACCATCCGTCTCCAGTAGCCCATATTCAAGTGGAATTAGAAAGCTAGGGGATATGAATTTTACCCACTTGAATGTTGTGAAGGATGATGGCAACTTAGGGGGAGGTGTTTCTAATGAACGTGCAAGCTCCACTCCCTTGTGCTCTTCTTCGACATCTTCCACCTCTTTGTAATCTTCAATATCAACCTCTTCCTTTTGGTGAATTTCTTCCAATTTAATCTCTTCTTCATTGTTCACCAAGAGCGTGGAATGTTGTGTTTCATCTTCTTTAAACTCCATGTCAAGTCCAATGGAAGAGGATTCAAATGTAGATAAGAAGTCATCAATGATTGAATCCATCTCTTGATCGTCTCCTTCAAAGTCTTCAACTATGATATGCTTTGGAGGTTGTACACCTTCCTCAACATCAGCTTCAAACGTCTTTGAAGGAAGCTCTATAACTTGACTTTCCCATGGAGGTTCAGCATCTCCTAAGTCTTCAACCATTTCTTCCTCTGCAACTATTATGGCTTCCTCCACTTGTTCCAATACAAAGCCATGTTCCTCATTGTCCACCGAAGTTTCTAGTGTCTCCTTCATGGTTTGCTCTTCTTCTGATTCTCCACATGTAGCCATGGGAGTTCTTTTAGTGCTCAGATATTGGGAAGCTATTATATTTATAAACTCGCCTAAGGCGGCCGCAAAATTTAGCACACTCGTATTCATCCTTTCTTGCCTTTCTAAAGAACTTTGAAGAAAAACACGAAGTCTGTCATCCATTGGAGGTTGGGATGGATATGAGGATTCATTGGTTGGGAGAGAGGGTTCATAATAGGAAGATGGTTCATCTTGATAATTATATGGAGATGGGGAATATTGAGGTGGTGGTTCATGAGAGTAGTTGTGTTGGAAAGGTGGTGGTTCTGTGTATGGTTCATTTGGCTCATAAGGTGGTTGGTATGGTGGATGAGGGTTAGGGTCGTATGGAGGTGAATGGTGGAAAGGGGCTTGTGAGCATGGTGGTTCAAAATTATATTGAGGAGGAGGGGGTTCATAGGCATATGGTGGGTCTTGCTGGTAACTACAAGGGGGTCCACCATATCTATCATCTTGGTATGCATTGTAGAATGGTTGTTGATAGTCCATTGGAGGTGGTTGTTGCCACGATGGTTGTTCAAATCCTTGTGGCTCCTCCCATCTTTGATTGTTCCAACCATGGTGCATGTTGTCATTATAATCTCCTCTTCCTGCAACATAATTATAACCAGACTTATAGCCAAAGGGGTGAGAGTTCATGGTAGTAAGAGAAAATAAAAATAAAAACTAACAAAAAGAAAATATTTTGAAAAAGAGATGATTTTTGAAAAATTTTTAGATAAAAATTCTAAAATAAAAATCTGAAATTTTTTTTGAAAAATATTTACAATAACCAATAATAAGGCACACGTTTGCAATTCCCCGGCGACGGCGCCATTTTGACGTTAGAATTTTTGCCAGTAAAGAATTTCATAAAAACAGTCGCGTTGTAGATATAGTCTCTAAACCAACAGAAATCCCTTTGTACAAACGTTTTGGTTGTCACAAGTAACAAACCCCTAAATAAATTGATAACCAAAGTATTTAAACCTCGGGTCGTCTTCTCAAGGAATTGTAGGGAGGTATGTTCTTATTATTGGTTATGAAAAAGTGTGTTTGAGGTTTTTGGATTAAGGTAAAAGGTTAGTTGGGCAATGGGCACAGGTATATTTTCAAAGTAATAAAAGTAAATGAATGACTGTAAAATAAACTCTTGGCGAGGTGTAAGAACTGGAAGTCCTATCCTAGTTATCCTTATCAATTGTGATGAGAATTGGATTTTTCTCCCATTTTGTTAACCTCTAACTATGAAGGTAAGTTAAGTGGATGAATTAATTCTAATTCTCAACTAACAATGAGTTTGATAACTCAAGAGTCACCAATTATTTAACCAAGGCCAAAAGGGAAAAAACTAAATCTACTAGAATAACAATATCTTCAGATTGGGGATAATAAAAAGAAACAATCATAAACTGAAATATCTCAAATAACATTAATTAAGAAAATCCTAACATGAAAGTCATAAGCCAAATTCAAAAGATAAATTTCAATTAAAGTACCAAGGTGAATAAAAATAGAAACGAAATTAAATAGAAAGGAACATTAAACCTGAGATTGAGAGTTACTCATAAAACTAAGAGAAGTCCTAAATCCTAATCCTAAGAGAGAGGAGAGAACCTCTCTCTCTAAAAACTACATCTAAAATTGTAAAAAGTGAATTATGAGTGGCTCCTTTGAATGGATGCAATCCCTCTACTTTATAGCCTCTAATCTAAGTTTTCTGGGCCGAAAACTGGGTCGAAAACAGCCTAGAAATCGCTGGAGAAGAAATCTGCCACGTTGGTTTTTCGTCACTGCGACGCGGCCGCGTGGAGCACGCGGTCGCGTCGCCTAGCGTCAGAACCACTGTGGCATATTATATATCAAATCGAAGCCCCAGACATTAGCTTTCCAACCCAACTGGAACCGCGTCATTTGGACCTCTGTAACTCAAGTTATGGGAGTTTTAGTGCGAGAGGGTCAAGCTGACAGCTTTGTAGTTTCTCCAACTTCTTGTATTCCTTCCACTTTTGCATGCTTCCTTTCCATCCTCCAAGCCATTCCTGCCCTATAATATCTGAAAACACTTAACACACATATCAAGGCATCTAATGGTCATAAGAGAGGATTAATAATAAGCAAATATAAGATCAAAGAAGCATGTTTTCAATCATAGCACAAAATCAGGAAGGAAAATGTAAAACATGCGAATTGTATGAATAAGTGATTAAAGAGTTGATAAAAACTACTCAATTGAGCATAAGATAAACCATAAAATAGTGGTTTATCACTAAGCTTATCAAAGATCCAAATAAGGACATTTATTGTTTTTCGCTTTAGGGCTTGAATTGTGCTAAAATAAGAACAAGTGGGTTAAGCGTAGGCTCAAATTGGCTAACAATGGAAGATAAAAGTTAAGGCTACTTGGGTAAGTGAGCTAAATGAAATGATGGCCTCAATCATATAAATGCATGAATACACAAAATAATGGACATAAAAAATTAAACAAATCAAAGATTACAATCATAGAAAGAGAATAATGCACACAAGAAGGAAAATTAAGTGGTTATAAGATGTAACCACACCATTAGGCTCAAACCTCACTTGCTTGTGTTCTTAGCTCAAAAATCATGATCCACAATATATAATTCAAGCAAGTTCTATGAAAAGTTTTCACTCAAATCAATTGGTGCCCTATAGATAGTTTTCTTGGAAAATCTCATTATTTTGACTAAGCTTATTTTGTATGCAAAATTTAAGAAAATGCAACAAAAATCCTAAAAACCAAAAATGAAATGAAAAGGTGTTGGGATTGGAAATTTGTCACCCAAAATCGCCAATTGGTCGGATGACCTCTCCACACTTAAAAGTTTGCACCGTCCTCGATGCATTCAAAGATGAGCAAGGGGGTACGACGACTCTTCGGATTGCTACCTTCATCTGGTAGGTCAACCGGTGCTGCGTGTTCTTAGTCTTGCTTCCATTATTGCTTGTGGTACATCCATCATAAAAAACAAAAATATAACACCATAAGATGGGAAGATATAAAAGCAAGGAAGCATACATTTGTTGGAATGAGGTAAATCACTAGAATTGAGTGAGTGAATTAGTGTGACATGAATGACAAATAAGTGTGTGAATTCTAAATTGTGTGGTTTAGAACACACATTAGCATAAAAGTTATGTCACAAAAGAAGCATGCACTTCACTTATCCTAGTGTGCTTGAGATGCTTTAAGTGAGCTTGTAAGGTAAAACAAGCATTAAAGAGGCATGGGAGCATTCAAGCTAAAAACATATGGATGCATATGATCATGAAATACAATGCATTAGGATAAATGCGCAACATCCATCAAGAAATTACCTAATAGAGGAAAAAAGATTCCAATTACATGATGGCTAGCTACAACATGCAATTCAAAAGAGTTACAAGCTCGAAGGCAATTCTCATCACTTGGTATTCTTCAAAAGGTAAGCATGAAAAACTCAAAACCAAGTAGCAAAATATAACCTCAATCATAGAATCCAACAAATATTATAAACATAATGATGTTAAGGTAACATCCCTCTTTAATACTCAGCAGCAATTAATGGTAAACAAGATTAACAATCCAACACTTACGATGAAAAAGAGAGAATGGAATGAAAATTAAACTAACTACTAATTAACTAACTAAAATAAATGGTTATCAATGGTGTTTGGGAGTGTTGGATGAGGTGTAGAAGAAGGGAAGAAGAAAGGAGGGGGAAATAAATGGGAAGAGGAGAAGAAAAGAAATGTAGTGAAGGAAGGACATCCGCGCGTACGCACGCATGGCGCGCGCGCACGGATGGTGGTGTAATGGACGCGACGCGCACACGTACAGAGTGCGTCCGCATCGATGGGTTATTCCGAGAGTGGCGCGTACGCGCGTATGGGTTTATGCCAAAGGTACAACGTTGGCGCAGGGTGGGCATAACCCTCTGGAAAATGTACCAGGAGGGCAGGTGGCACTATCGGTGCACGCGCGCACGGTGCGCTTGCGCGTCAATCCGCAAGTTGCCAAAAGGGCGCGTACGTGCCAGTTGTGCGTACGCACGAATTGGTTTGTGCCTTAGGCCCAACTTTCACACAGTGCAGGCCTAACTCTCGGGTTATTGTATGAAAGGTGGAACTTCTCAATCCACGCGTACGCGTGCATGGCGCGTCCGCGTAGGTTGGCGAAAATGCTTGATGTACGCGTACACGTGCGGTGCGCGTACGCGTGGATGGTGCTCTGTTTTTCAAAATTTTTCTATGTTTTTGCACCAATCCAAGCATTCCAAACCTCCAAACAGCTACCAAAACACCCTAAAACCTTATTTAACATATTATACTACCAAATATACTCAACCAACTAAACAAAACACGAGATTAAACTAATTCTACCAATATCTACAAAAGGAAAAGATGAAAAGATTTTACCATGGTGGGGTGTCTCCCACCTAGCACTTTTGTTTATTGTCCTTAAGTTGGACTTATGGGGAGCTCCTCTCAAGGTGGCTTGTGCTTGTATTCATCTTGGAACTCCCACCAATGCTTGGTTTTCCATTGTGCCCCAAGATTCCTTATTTGTTGCACCAAGTGTTGATGGAGTTCTTCACAAGCTTGGGGCTCCCAAAGTTGGTCCTCATCTTGTAATCCGGGATCCCACACTTTATTTTCACACCCGTCTTGAAGTTGATCATCATTATTAGTCCATCCGGGTGGTAGGGATGATGAATTCTCTATGAAGTGCCCAACAATCCTCTTAGGCCCATCTATTTGAGCACTATTCCCACCTTTGTATTCAACTCTTGAAGTATCAACCAAAAGGAGCCTTGATTTGCAACACCAACCACGAAACATCTTTCGCTTACACTTCATCCCACAAAGCATCCTAAGTTGACAATCCGTTTCAAGCAAACCATACTCAAGTGGGATAATAAAGCTAATAGAAATGAATTTTACCCACTCAAGTGAAGGAGTAGATGGCAACCTAGGCAAAGATGCTTCCAAAGATCTTGACAAAGCATAGTCAACCCCCGTTCTTCTATTTCTAGGGACTTCCACCTCCTCACAAGATCTCTTAATCTCAATCCTTTATTTAACAATTTTATCTAAACATTTTCCCTTACTCAAATCATAATAGGGAGGGTGAGAAAAATTTACCTCCACATTACTTTTTGTCTCATTGGGAGAAGGTTCTTCAAGTTCAAAGGATCTACCACCACTAGAATTTGATGCTTGCTCTTCATTGCCATGGGAACTCAATTCTTGTTCTATCCCATCCAAGTCTTCATATGGAATATGCCTTGGAGGTTGTGCACATTCCTCCTCAACATCAATTTCAATCTTCTTGGAAGGGTCTTCTTCAACTCTAGGTTTCCATCGAGGTTCCGTATCTCTTAAGTCTTCAACCATTTCTTCCTTTTCTTCGATAATCCTAGCTTCCTCCAATTGTTCCAACACAAAACAACTTCCCTCATTTCCCACCGGAGTTTCTAATCTCTCCTTCATGCTATGTTCTTCATTCGATTCTCCACACGGAGCCATGGGAGTTCCTTGAGTGTTCAAGTATTGGGAGGCTAATTGATTTGTTACCGCATCCAAGGCGGCCATGAAATTTTGCACATCCCTTTTCATCTCTTCTTGTCCTTGAACAAGAACACCAAGGGTTTCATCCATTAGAGATTGGGGTGGGTGGAAGGGTTCATCATTTTGGGAAAGGGGTTCATAGTAGGAAGGTGGTTCTTCTTGGTAGAGTTGTGGTGGTACAATGTTTTCCACTCTTTCCACTTGTTGCACAACACACTACATGGTTGCTTGAAATTGATCCAATGCTTCCTTGAGACGATCTCTCGACTCTTGTTCCTCTTGGATATCGTGAGTAGGATCATATGGCTCTTGGATTGAAGGACATGAACGTTCTTCCATGGGAGGTTGTGGTGGAAAGTATTGTTCATCTTGTGGTTGAAAATTTGTATACATTGGAGGTGGTTCATCTTGGTAATAATGTGGAGGGTTGGCTCTTGAAAATGTTGATGTTGGAATGGTAGTGGCTCTATATGTGGTTCATATGGCTCATATGGTTGTTGGTAGGATGGTTTAGGGTTTAGGGTCATATGAAGGTGGTTGGTAAGAAGGGGCTTGTGAGTATGGTTGAGAGTTATGTTAAGGGTATGGATCATAGGAATATGGTGGTGGTTCTTGAAAGTCACAAAGGGATTCACAATAGCCATTAGATTGGTATGCATCATAGAATGGCTCTTCTTTATAGTGCATTGGTGGGGGTTGTTGCCATGAGGATTGATCATATGCATATGGCCCCTCCCACCTTTGATTGTCCCATCCTTGATACACATTCTCATTGAAGTTCTCATCACCTACAACATAGTTGTAATCACACCCATAGCCAAAATGAGAGAATTCATGGTAGCAAGAGGAAATAAGAAACAAAAACTAACAAGAAATAATGAAACAAAATACTAAGACTAGCAAAAACTAACAAGCAATTCAGCTATTCACAATATTCACATATATACAATAACCAATAACATAACACCATTGCAATTCCCCGACAACGGCGCCATTTTTGATGATTGGATTTTTGATGGTATAGAATTTCACAAATGAATTCTCGTTGCAAGTATAGTTTCTAAACCAATCAATAATCCTTTCATACAAAAAGTTGTTTGTCACTAAAACAAACCCCTAAATTTATAAACCGAAGTATTGAACCTCGGGTCGTTCTCTCTAGGAATTGTAATGAAGTACCTTGTTATTGGTTATGAGTTATTTTGGGGTTTTTGAGATTTTAGACAAGAAATATAAATGGCAAAGAAAATAAACTAACAACTAACAAAGCTCTTGGCAAGGTATGAGAACTAGAAGTCCCATCCTAGTCATCCTCCTCAATTGTGACCACAAATTGTTCATTGCTACCACTTAGTTAACCTTTAACCATGGAGGAAAGTCAAGTGGATGAATCAATTTGATTTCTCAAGTCCTAATCAACTCCTAAAGGAAAGACTAGCTTTAGAGGCATTCAAATCAATTAGCAACTCCTAATTATCAATCAACAAAGGAATTAGACAACTCAAGAGTCACTAATTACTCTACCAAAGCCAAGAGGAGAAAAATCCATACTAAAGCTAAAAGAGGCATTTTATCAAACACATGAGAGGCATGAAAGGAAAGCATATGAAATCTACAACAAGAATAAAATCTAACAACAATTATTGCAATGAATTAACAACAATAATCAAAAGGAACACAATTATTATGAATTACCTCTAATTGAATTAAAAGAGAAGAGAAGGAACAAGAGTAGATTTACAACAAAATACAAGAACAACATAAAAGAAATTTCAACAAAAGAATAGAAGAATGATGAATGTAACAACAAGAAATTGAGAAGTACAAGAAGAAGAAAGCATGAATTAAAACCTAGATCTAAGAACTAAGCCTAATCCTAATCCTAATTCTAGAGAGAAGTGAGAGCTTCTCTCTCTAAAACTAACTCTAACTAATCCTAATGAGTGTGAATGATTAAAAAATCTAAAAGTCCCAAAAGTCCCCTTTGCTCTTCAATCCTTGGTTTTAAATAGCATTTCTGGTGCCAAAGTTGGTTGGGATTGGGCCCCACAACCCTTGAGAATTCATTGGGTGCGAATTCATTAAAAAATCATATTCCAGCATCGATGCGTATGCGCACAGCACGCGTACGCGTCCATGGGGTAATTCACAAGGTGCGCGTAAGCGCCATGTGCGCGCGCGCGTCCATGGGCGAGTTCAACTCTTTGGCTTTTCATGATTTCTCCACTTTGCATGCTTTCCTCTTCACTCCTTTGATCCATTCCTAGCCTTTTCAATCTGAAATCACTAACAAACATATCAAGGCATCTAGTGGAATCAAAGGGAGATTAAAATCATCAAGTTAAAGGCCTAAAAAGCATATTTTCACACTTAAGCACAAATTAAGGGAGAATCACAAAACCATGCTAATTCATTGAATAAATGTGGGTAAAAGGTATTAAAATCTCCTAAAATCAATACAAGATAAACCCTACAAATAGGGTTTATCAATACCATAATGTAATGCCCTACCATACAGAGTCTTATGCTTAAGTCATAATTCAGATATGGCAAGGTATTACGACCTCTAAAATAAAAATTTAGTACGATTAGTATTGTGAAAAATGGTTATAACTAGGAGCCTTTTTATAAAAAGGGGTAAAACAAAAATTGTAACTTGAAAATGCAACACTTCGATCGATAACGCAACAAACAAGGATAAACCAACGCAAGATTATATATATACAAAAGAGTGTCAAAAAGGAAATATCAAAACTCAAAATTCGGTTGCGAAGATAACTAGTCCAAGCATAGCAACATATATATATACAAGTAAATAAATAAGGAAACCCCAAGGAAATCCAAAGGGACACAAGGATAGAGAACCTACTCTCCAAAATCTCCTATAAGAGGAGTCATCACAGTTTGTATTACTCAGTGGAGATAAAAGTATCTAAGAGAAAATATAAAATCAAAATAGAGTCCCGAGAATAAAGGATTTTCGCTAATCCAGAAGTCTCCAGCATGCTTCAGCAAGAAGCCTCACGTCCTGCATCTGAAAATCATAAAATCCGCATGGGTGAGAACCAGAGGTTCCCAGCATGGTAACAACTTCCACATATATAATATATAATAACAGAGGAAAGCCGATGGCAATCCTAGAACTTCCTCCAGATAAAATCAAAGCTTATAAACAAGTGGTTTAAGATATATCATAATGATTTAAGACACAAGTGGTGAGATCGGAGGCTTAGAAGTGTGAAATTTGGCTTTTAAAACTCAAAAATCAACTTTGGGATAAAAACAGGGCCACGCGTACGCTTACTCCACGCGCACGCGTGGATGGCCACAAAGTTCATCGATGCGCAAGCGTCATACACGTGAACGCGCAGATTGAAAAACACCCAAACGACGCGTACGCGTCAGTCACACGTACGTGCGGGTACATTTGTGCCCCAGGCACAAAACTGGCACAACTCTGGCATAACTCTCAGGAAAGAGGCTGGGCATTTGGTGTAGCGCATCGACGCGTCCGCGCACACCACGCGCATGCGTGGATGGTGCCTTCTTGAAGAACAACGCGCACGCGCCAAGTGCGCCTACGTGTGGGGGTCATTCTGCTAAAAATTTTCTAAGGTAAAAGCTGCAGAATTCACAGATTCAACCCCCAATCTTCTGATGGACATAACTTTCTCATTTTAAATCGTTTTTCGCCCGTTCTTCGAATGGCATGGACATCCAGGATCCAATTTCATTTTTAAACAAGTTTGGTACAAAACGAGGATCTGTAGTCCAAGTTATGTCCCATCAAAGTATGCATAAAAACCATGTTTTCATACAAAACCATAAGGTGCCATTTTCAAAACAAGCCATTTTCAACTCTTTTCAAAATCAACCAAAACATGCCATTTTCAACCCTTTTTGAAATCAATCAAAATGTACCAAAATTAATGTCAAGCCTCCTCAACTCACACATCAACACTTCACCACAATTCACAAAACATCATCCCACCATTTTAACACTTCTCAATCAAATGGCTACGAGACAAACATAAACATGTCATACATCCTATCTCATCCCAATTTCCAATAATACTATTTCCAATCAACCATCATTGTACATAATCAATATCATACTCACCATCAACATGGTTTCACCCACAATTCAACCTTAATCAATTATCAAGCATATATCACAACATACATATTTCTCATACATCATACCATCAAGGCATCAATAATAATCATCACATATATGACCACATCATATATCTCAACCATTCAACAACATCAACAATTTAATGCCTATCTTAGGGCCTCTAGCCTAAGTATTTCCTACCACATTACATATTAGATACGAGAAACCGAGATCATACCTTAGCCGATTTCCCAAGCTCAACCGGAGCACTTCCAAACCACTTGTCCACAAGCCCTCTAGGTCTCAACACCTCCAAGAACAAATTTTTACCACCAAAAATCCCTTTTCAAACTTTCCAAGGTCTCAATCAAGCCCCAATATTCACATATACACAACCTAAGCCACAATCATCATACCCGTACACAACATCTCAATACCCAAACATCATAGAACAACAAACTACACTAGGGTTGAGAATCTTACCACACCCAAGGTCCAAAAAGACAAGATTAACCTTCTCCTTCAAGAGAGTTGGGTCCTATAACATCAAAGAGCCCAAAATCTCAATATTTTTGCTCATGAAACTCGAAAATAAGGCTGGAAATTCGAAGAGCAAAATGTGGCTTACCTCAAGATGGATTGTATGCGTTTTGTAGAGCTCTCTGCAGTGAACACGTGGCCGTAAACGGTGCGGCAATCGGAGCTCTAGATCAAAAGTTATGGTGGTTTGAAGATCAACCAAGGGAGAGAACTTGAGAGTGTGTTCTTCCCTTCCCTCACTCCATTTCAGCGTGTTTGAGTGTGTTGTGAGGAGAGAGAGTGCTGAAATGAGTGTTTTAGGGTTTAGTTATGTTGGGCCAAGGGCCCACTTTGGGTCCAGTTAGCCCAGTTTGGCCCGTTCGGTCCAATCTTGGTCCGATTTCGATAAAATTGATACCGAAATTCTTGTCTCAATCTCCTCTATCACACTGGACTTTATTTTATTTTTCTTATTTAAATAAAAAATATTTACTAATATAATTTAAAAATTCAAAAATAAATAATTTAGTTTTTTAAATATTTTAATTTTTTAAAAATATTTTTTGTATTTTATTCACCGGATAATGCTACACTTAGACAGTTGACTTTTTTGCTACACTTGTTCACAAATTAAGAATAAATTAATTTAAAAAATTAAAAACTTTTAATTTTTTATTTTTTGGATATTTTTGAAATTTTTAATTTTTTACAAGTATAAAAAAATATTTTTTTAGTTTAAAAATTAAAAAAATAATAAATTTACAAATCTGTTGTTTATTAGATATTGCTGGACTTTATTTCATTTTTCTTATTTAAATAAAAAATATTTAATAATATAATTTAAAAATTCAAAAATAAAAATTTATTTTGTAAAACTATTAATTTTTTTAAAAATATTTTTTATTTTTTTATTCACCGGATAATGCTACACCCAAATAGTTAACTTTTTTTGCTGCACTTGTTCAAAAATTAAGGATAAATTAATTTAAAAAATATAAAATTTTATTTTTTCTATTTTTTGGATATTTTTGGAAGTTTTTTAATTTTTTACAATTAAAGAAAAATATTTTTTTTAGTTTAAAAATTAAAAAAATAATAAATTTACAGATCTGTTGTTTACTAGATATTGATAGACTTTATTTTATTTTTCTTATTTAAATAAAAAACATTTAATAATATAATTTAAAATTCAAAAATAAAAAATTTAATTTTTTAAAACTATTAATTTTTTTAAAAATCTTTTTTATTTTTTTATTCACCGAATAATGCTACACCCAGATAGTTAACTTTTTTTGCTGCACTTGTTCAAAAATTAAGGATAAATTAATTTAAAAAATATAAAATTTTATTTTTTCTATTTTTTGGATATTTTTGGAAGTTTTTTAATTTTTTACAATTAAAGAAAAATATTTTTTTTAGTTTAAAAATTAAAAAAATAATAAATTTACAGATCTGTTGTTTACTAGATATTGATAGACTTTATTTTATTTTTCTTATTTAAATAAAAAACATTTAATAATATAATTTAAAATTCAAAAATAAAAAATTTAATTTTTTAAAACTATTAATTTTTTTAAAAATCTTTTTTATTTTTTTATTCACCGAATAATGCTACACCCAGATAGTTAACTTTTTTTGCTGCACTTGTTCAAAAATTAAGGATAAATTAATTTAAAAAATATAAAATTTTAATTTTTTTATTTTTTGGATATTTTTGGAAGTTTTTTAATTTTTTACCATTAAAGAAAAATATTTTTTTGTTTAAAAATTAAAAAATAATAAATTTACAGATCTGTTGTTTACTATATATTGATGAACTTTATTTTATTTTTCTTATTTAAAGAAAAAACATTTAATAATATAATTTAAAAATTCAAAAATAAAAAATTTAGTTTTTTAAAACTATTAGTTTTTTTTAAATATTTTTTATTTTTTTATTCATCGGATAATGCTTCACCCAGATAGTTAACTTTTTTTGCTGCACTTGTTCAAAAATTAAGGATAAATTAATTTAAAAATATAAAATTTTAATTTTTTTATTTTTTGGAAGTTTTTTAACTTTTTACAATTAAAGAAAAATATTTTTAGTTTAAAAATTAAAAAAATAATAAATTTACAGATCTGTTGTTTACTAGATATTGATGGACTGTATTTTATTTTTCTTATTTAAATAAAAAAATTTAATAATATAATTTAAAAAATTCAAAAAAAATAGTTTTTTTAAATTTTTTATTTTTTTATTCACTGGATAATGCTAAACCCAGATAGTTGACTTTTTTTGCTGCACTTTTTAAAAAATTAAGAATAAATTAATTTTAAAAATTTAAAATTTTAATTTTTTATTTTTTGGATATTTTTGGAATTTTTAATTTTTTACAATTAGAAAGAAATATTTTTTAATTTAAATATTGAAAAAAAATAAATTTACAGATCTGTTGTTCACTTTATATTGTTGGACTTTGTTTTATTTTTTCTTTTAAATAAAAAACATTTAACAATATAATTTAAAAATTAAAAAATTAAAAATTTAATTTTTTAAAATTTTTTATTTTTTAAAAATATTTTTTGTTTTTTTATTCAACGGATAATGCTACACGCAGACAATTGACTTTTTTTGCTACACTTGTTCACAAATTAAGAATAAATTAATTTAAAAATTTAAAAAATTTTAATTTTTTTATTTTTTGGATATTTTTGTAATTTTTAATTTTTTGCAATTATAAAAAAATATTTTTTTAGTTTAAAAACTAAAAAAATAAATTTACAGATCTATTGTTTACAAGATATTGCTGGACTTTATTTTACTTTTCTTATTTAAAGAAAAAAACATTTAATAATATAATTTAAAAATTCAAAAATAAAAAATATTTTAAAAATATTTTTTATTTTTTTATTCAACAGATAATGCTACACCTAGAGAGTTGACTTTTTTTGCTGCACTTGTTCACAAATTAAGAATAAATTAATTTAAAAATTTAAAAAATTTTAATTTTTTTATTTTTTGGATATTTTTGAAATTTTTAATTTTTTGCAATTATAAAAAAGTATTTTTTAGGGTTTAAAAATTAAAAAAATAATAAATTTACAGATATGTTGTTTACTAGATATTGCTGGACTTTATTTTACTTTTCTTATTTAAATAAAAAACATTTAATAATCTAATTTAAAAATTCAAAAATAAAAAAATTATTTTTTAAAACTAATATTTTTTTAAATATTTTCTATTTTTTATTCACCGGATAATCCTACACCTAAATAGTTGACTTTTTTTGCTGCACTTGTTCACAAATTAAGAATTAATTAATTAAAAAAATTTAATTTTTTTATTTTTTGGATATTTTTGAAATTTTTTATTTTTTACAATCATAAAAAAAAATTTTTAGTTTAAAAATAAAAAAAATGAGTTGGACTTTATTTTATTTTTCTTATTTAAATAAAAACATTTAATAAAATAATTTAAAAATAAAAAATAAAAAATTTAATTTTTTAATTTTTTTAAAATATTTTTTTATTCAACGGATAATGCTACACCCAGACAGTTGACTTTTTTTGCTGCACTTGTTCAAAAATTAAAGATAAATTAATTTAAAAATATAAAATTTTAATTTTTTTATTTTTTTGATATTTTTGGAAGTTTTTTAATTTTTTACAATTAAAGAAAAATATTTTTTTAGTTTAAAAATTAAAAAAAAATATATTTACAAATCTGTTGTTTACTAGATATTGATGGACTTTATTTTATTTTTCTTATTTAAATAAAAAACACTTAATAATATAATTTAAAAAATTCAAAAATAAAAGATAGTTTTAATAGTTTTTATTTTTTTTTTCAACGGATAATGCTACACCCAGATAGTTGACTTTTTTTGTTGCACTTGTTCACAAATTAAGAATTAATTAATTTTAAACTTAAAATTTTAATTTTTTATTTTTTGGATATTTTTGGAATTTTTATTTTTTTACAATTAAAGAAGGAAATATTTTTTAATTTAAATATTGAAAAAAACTAAATTTACAGATCTGTTGTTCACTATATATTGTTGGACTTTGATTTATTTTTTTATTTAAATAAAAAACATTTAACAATATAATTTAAAAATTAAAAAATTAAAAATTAAATTTTTTTAATTTTTTAAAAATATTTTTTATTTTTTTATTCAACAGATAATGCTACACCCAGAGAGTTGACTTTTTTTGCTGCACTTGTTCACAAATTAAGAATAAATTAATTTAAAAATTTAAAAAATTTTAATTTTTTTATTTTTTTGATATTCTTGAAATTTTTAATTTTTTGCAATTATAAAAAAATATTTTTTAGGGTTTAAAAATTAAAAAAATAATAAATTTACAGATATGTTGTTTACTAGATATTGCTGGACTTTATTTTACTTTTCTTATTTAAATAAAAAACATTTAATAATCTAATTTAAAAATTCAAAAATAAAAAAATTATTTTTTTAAAACTAATATTTTTTTAAATATTTTCTATTTTTTATTCACCGGATAATCCTACACCTAAATAGTTGACGTTTTTTGCTGCACTTGTTCACAAATTAAGAATAAATTAATTGAAAAAATTTAATTTTTTTTATTTTTTGGATATTTTTGAAATTTTTTATTTTTTACAATCATAAAAAAAAATTTTTTAGTTTAAAAATAAAAAAATGAGTTGGACTTTATTTTATTTTTCTTATTTAAATAAAAACATTTAACAAAATAATTTAAAAATAAAAAATAAAATATTTAATTTTTTAATTTTTTAAAAATATTTTTTTTATTCAACGGATAATGCTACACCCAGACAGTTGACTTTTTTTGCTGCACTTGTTCAAAAATTAAAGATAAATTAATTTAAAAAATATAAAATTTTAATTTTTTTATTTTTTGGATATTTTTGGAAGTTTTTTAATTTTTTACAATTAAAGAAAAATATTTTTTTAGTTTAAAAATTAAAAAAATAATATATTTACAAATCTGTTGTTTACTAGATATTGATGGACTTTATTTTATTTTTCTTATTTAAATAAAAAACACTTAATAATATAATTTAAAAAATTCAAAAATAAAAAAATAGTTTTTAATATTTTTTATTTTTTTATTCAACGGATAATGCTACACCCAGATAGTTGACTTTTTTTGCTGCACTTGTTCACAAATTAAGAATTAATTAATTTTAAACTTAAAATTTTAATTTTTTATTTTTTGGATATTTTTGGAATTTTTATTTTTTTACAATTAAAGAAGGAAATATTTTTTAATTTAAATATTGAAAAAAACTAAATTTACAGATCTGTTGTTCACTATATATTATTGGACTTTGTTTTATTTTTTTATTTAAATAAAAAACATTTAACAATATAATTTAAAAATAAAAAATAAAATATTTAATTTTTTAATTTTTTTTAAAATATTCTTTTTATTCAACGGATAATGCTACACCCAGACAGTTGACTTTTTTTGCTGCACTTGTTCAAAAATTAAAGATAAATTAATTTAAAAAATATAAAATTTTAATTTTTTTATTTTTTGGATATTTTTGGAAGTTTTTTAATTTTTTACAATTAAAGAAATTTTTTTTTTTAGTTTAAAAATTAAAAAAAATAATATATGTACAAATCTGTTGTTTACTAGATATTGATGGACTTTATTTTATTTTTCTTATTTAAATAAAAAACACTTAATAATATAATTTAAAAAATTCAAAAATAAAAAAATAGTTTTTAATATTTTTTATTTTTTTATTCAACGGATAATGCTACACCTAGATAGTTGACTTTTTTTGCTGCACTTGTTCAAAAATTAAGAATAAATTAATTTTAAAATTAAAATTAAAATTTTTTATTTTTTGGATATTTTTGGAATTTTTAATTATTTACAATTAAAGAAAAATATTTTTTTAGTTTAAAAATTAAAAAAATAATATATTTACAAATCTGTTGTTTACTAGATATTGATGGACTTTATTTTATTTTTCTTATTTAAATAAAAAACACTTAGTAATATAATTTAAAAAATTCAAAAATAAAAAAATAGTTTTTAATATTTTTTATTTTTTTATTCAACGGTTAATGCTACACCCAGATAGTTGACTTTTTTTGCTGCACTTGTTCACAAATTAAGAATAAATTAATTTTAAACTTAAAATTTTAATTTTTTATTTTTTGGATATTTTTGAAATTTTTATTTTTTTACAATTAGAAAGAAATATTTTTTAATTTAAATATTGAAAAAAACTAAATTTACAAATCTGTTGTTCACTATATATTATTGGACTTTGTTTTATTTTTTTATTTAAATAAAAAACATTTAACAATATAATTTAAAAATTAAAAAATTAAAAATTAAACTTTTTAAAATTTTTAATATTTTAAAAATATTTTTTATTTTTTTATTCAACAGATAATGCTACACCCAGAGAGTTGACTTTTTTTGCTGCACTTGTTCACAAATTAAGAATAAATTAATTTAAAAATTTAAAAAATTTTAATTTTTTAATTTTTTGGATATTTTTGAAATTTTTAATTTTTTGCAATTATAAAAAAGTATTTTTTAGGGTTTAAAAATTAAAAAATAATAAATTTACAGATATGTTGTTTACTAGATATTGCTGGACTTTATTTTACTTTTCTTATTTAAATAAAAAACATTTAATAATCTAATTTAAAAATTCAAAAATAAAAAAATTATTTTTTTAAAACTAATATTTTTTTAAATATTTTCTATTTTTTATTCACCGGATAATCCTACACCTAAATAGTCGACTTTTTTGCTGCACTTGTTCACAAATTAAGAATAAATTAATTAAAAAAATTTAATTTTTTTATTTTTTGGATATTTTTGAAATTTTTTTTTTACAATCATAAAAAAATATTTTTTTAGTTTAAAAATAAAAAAAGAGTTGGACTTTATTTTATTTTTCTTATTTAAATAAAAACATTTAATAAAATAATTTAAAAATAAAAAATAAAATATTTAATTTTTTAATTTTTTTAAAAATATTTTTTTTATTCAACGGACAATGCTACACCCAGACAGTTGACGTTTTTTGCTGCACTTGTTCAAAAATTTAAGATAAATTAATTTAAAAAATATAAAATTTTATTTTTTTTATTTTTTGGATATTTTTGAAAGTTTTTTAATTTTTTACAATTAAAGAAAAATATTTTTTTAGTTTAAAAATTAAAAAAAAATATATTTACGAATCTGTTGTTTACTAGATATTGATGGACTTTATTTTATTTTTCTTATTTAAATAAAAAACTTTTAATAATATAATTTAAAAAATTCAAAAATAAAAAAAATAGTTTTTAATATTTTTTATTTTTTTATTCAACGGATAATGCTACACCTAGATAGTTGACTTTTTTTGCTGCACTTGTTCAAAAATTAAGAATAAATTAATTTTAAACTTAAAATTTTAATTTTTTATTTTTTGGATATTTTTGGAATTTTTAATTTTTTACAATTAGAAAGAAATATTTTTTAATTTAAATATTGAAACAAAATAAATTTACAGATCTGTTGTTCACTATATATTGTTGGACTTTGTTTTATTTTTTTATTTAAATAAAAAACATTTAACAATATAATTAAAAAATTAAAAAATTAAAATTAAATTTTTTAAATTTTTTAATTTTTTAAAAATATTTTTTATTTTTTTATTCAACAGATAATGCTACACCCAGAGAGTTGACTTTTTTTGCTGCACTTGTTCACAAATTAAGAATAAATTAATTTAAAAATTTAAAAAATTTTAATTTTTTTATTTTTTGGATATTTTTGAAATTTTTAATTTTTTGCAATTATAAAAAAATATTTTTTAGGGTTTAAAAATTAAAAAAATAATAAATTTACAGATGTGTTGTTTACTAGATATTGCTGGACTTTATTTTACTTTTCTTATTTAAATAAAAAACATTTAATAATCTAATTTAAAAATTCAAAATTCAAAAATTTATTTTTTTAAAACTAATATTTTTTTAAATATTTTCTATTTTTTATTCACCGGATAATCCTACACCTAAATAGTTGACTTTTTTGCTGCACTTGTTCACAAATTAAGAATAAATTAATTAAAAAAAATTTAATTTTTTTATTTTTTACAATCATAAAAAATATTTTTTTAGTTTAAAAATAAAAAAAATGAGTTGGACTTTATTTTATTTTTCTTATTTAAATAAAAAATTTAAAAAAATAATTTAAAATAAAAAATAAAATTTTTAATTTTTTAATTTTTTTAAAAATATTTTTTTATTCAACGGATAATGATACACCCAGACAGTTGACTTTTTTTACTGCACTTGTTCAAAAATTAAGGATAAATTAATTTAAAAAAGATAAAATTTTAATTTTTTATTTTTTGGATATTTTTGGAAGTTTTTTAATTTTTTACAATTAAAGAAAAATAATTTTTTAGTTTAAAAATTAAAAAATATATATATTTTACAAATCTGTTGTTTACTAGATATTGATGGACTTTATTTTATTTTTCTTATTTAAATAAAAACATAAAATAATATAATTTAAAAATTCAAAAAAAATATAATTTAGTTTTTTAAATCTATTAATTTTTTTAAAAATAATTTTTATATTTTATTCACTGGATAATGCTACACCCAGACAGTTGACTTTTTTTGCTGCACTAGTTCACAAATTAAGAATAAATTAATTTAAAAATTTAATAAATTTTAATTTTTTATTTTTTGGATATTTTTGAAATTTTTTATTTTTTTAAATTATAAAAAAATATTTTCTTAGTTTAAAAATTAAAAAATAATAAATTTACAGATCTGTTGTTTACTAGATGTTGCTGGACTTTATTTTATTTTTCTTATTTAAAGAAAAAACATTTAATAATATAATTTAAAAATTCAAAAATGAAAAATTTAATTTTTTAAAACTATTAATTTTTTTAAAAATATTTTTATTTTTTTATTCACCGGATAATGCTTCACCCAGATAGTTAACTTTTTTTGCTGCACTTGTTCAAAAATTAAGAATAAATTAATTTAAAAATATAACATTTTAATTTTTTATTTTTTGGATATTTTTGGAAGTTTTTTAACTTGTTACAATTAAAGAAAAATATTTTTAATTTAAAAATTAAAAAAATAATAAATTTACAGATCTGTTGTTTACTAGATATTGATGGACTTTATTTTATTTTTTTATTTAAACAAAAAAATTTAATAATATAATTTAAAAAATTCAAAAATAAAAAATAGTTTTTAATATTTTTTATTTTTTTATTCAACGGATAATGCTACACCTAGATAGTTGACTTTTTTTGCTGCACTTGTTCAAAAATTAAGAATAAATTAATTTTAAACTTAAAATTTTAATTTTTATTTTTTGGATATTTTTGGAATTTTTAATTTTTTACAATTAGAAAGAAATATTTTTTAATTTAAATATTGAAAAAAATAAATTTACAGATCTGTTGTTCACTATATATTGTTGGACTTTGTTTTATTTTTTTATTTAAATAAAAAACATTTAACAATATAATTTAAAAATTAAAAAATTAAAAATTAAATTTTTTTAATTTTTTAATTTTTTAAAAGTATTTTTTATTTTTTTATTCAACAGATAATGCTTCACCCAGAGAGTTGACTTTTTTTGCTGCACTTGTTCACAAATTAAGAATAAATTAATTTAAAAATTTTAAAAATTTTAATTTTTTTATTTTTTGGATATTTTTGAAATTTTTAATTTTTTGCAATTATAAAAAAATATTTTTTAGGGTTTAAAAATTAAAAAAATAATAAATTTACAAATATGTTGTTTACTAGATATTGCTGGACTTTATTTTACTTTTCTTATTTAAATAAAAAACATTTAATAATCTAATTTAAAAATTCAAAAATAAAAAATTTATTTTTTTAAAACTAATATTTTTTAAATATTTTCTATTTTTTATTCACCGGATAATCCTACACCTAAATAGTTGACTTTTTTTGCTGCACTTGTTCACAAATTAAGAATAAATTAATTAAAAAAATTTAATTTTTTTATTTTTTGGATATTTTTGAAATTTTTTATTTTTTACAATCATAAAAAAATATTTTTTTTAGTTTAAAAATAAAAAAATGAGTTGGACTTTATTTTATTTTTCTCATTTAAATAAAAAATTTAAAAAAATAATTTAAAATAAAAAATAAAATTTTTAATTTTTTAATTTTTTTAAAAATATTTTTTTATTCAACGGATAATGATACACCCAGACAGTTGACTTTTTTTGCTGCACTTGTTCAAAAATTAAGGATAAATTAATTTAAAAAATATAAAATTTTAATTTTTTTATTTTTTGGATATTTTTGGAAGTTTTTTAATTTTTTACAATTAAAGAAAAATATTTTTTTAGTTTAAAAATTAATAAATATATATATTTTACAAATCTGTTCTTTACTAGATATTGATGGACTTTATTTTATTTTTCTTATTTAAATAAAAAACATTTAATACTATAATTTTAAAAATTCAAAAATAAAAAAAATAGTTTTTAATATTTTTTATTTTTTTATTCAACGGATAATGCTACACCTAGATAGTTGACTTTTTTTGCTGCACTTGTTCAAAAATTAAGAATAAATTAATTTTAAAATTAAAATTAAAATTTTTTATTTTTTGGATATTTTTGGAATTTTTTATTTTTTATGTAAAACCCGGTTAATTAATGGCTAATTAACCCATAAATGAGAATTTATTCTGGAAAGCCTAAAATGTGATTTTTATGGCTAAATGTGATAGAGGAGATTGAGACGAGAATTTTGGTACCAATTTTATAGAATTCGGACCAAGATTGGACCGAACGGGCCAAACCGGGCCAATTGGACCCAAAGTGGGCCCTTGGCCCAACATAACTTAACCAAAACCCTAGTTTTCAACACTCTCTCTCCTCACAACACACTCAAACACGCTAAAATGGTGGAGAGGAAGGGAAGAACTCTCTCTCAACTTCTTTCTCTCACTTGATCTTCAAACCACCATAACTTTTGATCTAGAGCTCCGATTGCCGCTCCGTTTGCGGCCACGCGTTCACCGCGGAGAGCTCTACAAAACCCATACAATCAATCTTGAGGTAAGCCACGTGTTGCTGTTCGAAATCTCAGCCCTTATTTTCGAGTTTCATGGGTGAAATGTTGAGATTTTGGGTTCTTTGATGTTATAGGACCCAACTCTCTTGAAGGAGAAGGTTAATCTTGTCTCCTTGGACCTTGAGTGTGGTAAGATTCTCAACCCTAGTGTATTTTGTTGTTTTATGATGTTTGGGTTTTGAGATGTTGTGTATGGGTATGATGATTGTGGCTTAGGTTGTGTATATGTGAATATTGGAGCTTGATTTGGTGATTTTGAAAAGCTTGGAAAGGGTTTGGTGGTGAAAAATATGTTCTTGGAGGTGTTGAGGCCTTGAGAGCTTGTGGATAAGTGATTTGGAAGTGCTCCGGTGGAGCTTGGGAAAATCGGCTAAGGTATGGTTTCGGTTTCCCGTATCTAATATGTAATGTGGTAGGAAATACTTAGGCTAGAGGCCCTAAGATAGGCATTGAATGGTTGGTGTTATTGAATTGTTGATATATATGATGTGGTTATATATGTGATGATGATTAATGATGCCTTGGTGGTATGATGTATGAGAAATATGCATGTTGTGTTATATGCTTGATGATTGGTTATGGTTGAATTGTGGGTTGAACCATGTTTATGGTGAGTATGATGTTGATTGTGTACAATAATGATTTATTGGGATTGGTGTTGTTGGAATTGGCATGAGGAAGAGTATATGATATGTCAATATGTTTGAGTTTGAGCCACTTGGGTGAAGTGGGTTAAAATGATGAGATAGTGATTTTGTATATTGTGGTAAAGTGTCAATGTGTGAGTTGAGGAGGCTTGATGTTGAAATTGATATATTTTGATTGATTTCAAAGAAAAGGGATGAAAATGGCATGTTTTGATTGGTTTTGAAAAGAGTTGAAAATGGCTTGTTTTGAAAATGGCATATTGTGGTTTTGTATGAAAATATGGTTTTTGGGCATACTTTAATTGGACATAACTTGGACTACGGATCTCTGTTTTGTGCCAAATCTGTTTAGAAATGAAATTGGATCCGGGATGTCCATGCCGTTCGAAGAACGGGTGAAAAACGATTTAAAATGAGAAAGTTATGTCCGTTGGAAGATTGGGGTTTAAATTGGTGAATTCTGCAGCTTTTGACTTAGAAAATTTTTTAGCAGAATGACCCCTTGCGCGTGGGCGCACTTGGCGCGTGCGCACCATTCTTCCCGAAAATGCCATCCACGCGTGCGCGTGATGTGCGCGGGCGCGCCGATTGTGCTGCACCCAATGCCCAGCCATTTTCCAGAGAGTTATGCCAGAACTGTGCCAGTGTTGTGCCTGGGGCACGAGGACGCCCACGCGTACGCGTGGTTGACGCGTACGCGTCGATTGGAAAATGTTTAATCCACGCGTTAGCGTGCATGACGCTTGCGCGTCGATGAAGTTTTGAGGCCATTCACGCGTGCGCGTGGAGTGCGCGTACGCGTGAACCTGTTTTTCATCCCAAAGTTGATTTTTGAGTTTTGAAAGCCAAATTTCATACTTCTAAGCCTCCGATCTCACCACTCATATCTTAAATCAATATGACATGCCTAGCTATTAAAAAAGGGCCAGAGAATGAGGTAACTTGCGAGTGAAGCAAGGGAAAAATGAATGATCATTGAGGATCAAGCATGATTATGTGAGATGCGGAGGATGGTGGTGGAAGTGCTGGTTATGCCATTGGCCGAAGGGCCGTAATTGTTTATATATTGGCTGGTTCTGGATTGAACCGTGAGCCGGAATAGCTGTGTATGCTATGGATATTGGCTGGTTCTGGATTGAACCGTGAGCCGGAATAGCTGTGTATGCTATGAATATTGGCTGGTTATGGATTTAACCGTGAGCCGGAATGGCTGATATGGATGTTGATCCATGGATGAGAATTCATGCATGTTTATGCTGAATTATTGATAATTGTGATTTTGCACTTCCACTATCGGAGATACGAGTTTCCCTGGGTAGTAGCAGTGGCTAGCCACCACGTGCTCCAGGTTGAGACTTTATACTCTTTTGACCCTATGTCATAAGTGTGGCCGGGCACTGTGAAAGACCCGGATGAGCTCGCCCCCGTAAATATTCACCAGTGAAGGTGATGGATATAGATCATGATTATGATCAAGTTTATGATGAGTATAACTCGAGTTGGGGATGCATGACAGAGGGACAGTCCAAGGGTTAGCTACCAGGACTTGTCGGGTTGGCTCTATAACCGACAGATGATATCATCAGCCACTAGGGACAGGCATTCATCATATGCATATTATATGAATTGTTTGAGATTGCCTATTTGACTGCATATTACTTGCTAATTGTCTAAATGCCCTACTTGTTCCTAACTGTATATTTCTTGCCTGATATAACTGTGTTTGCTACTTTATATTCCTGCTGGTGGTTGGGAGGTCTGAAGGAATTGGAAAGGGAAGTATTAGTTAGACTGAAGTATCTTTAGTCAGATGCCCTTTTATGGTTTAGTTTGTTTATAAGCTTTGATATTATTTGGAGGAAGTTCTAGGATTGCCTTCGGCTTTCCTCCATTATTATGTATTATATATGTGGAAGCTGTTACCATGCTGGGGACCTCTGGTTCTCACCCATGCGGATTTTGTGGTTTTCAGATGCAGGACGTGAGGTTTCTCGCTGAGGCATGCTGGAGACTTCTAGATTTGCGAAGATCCTTTGTTCTCGGGGCTATGTTTTGGTTTATATGTTTTGTTTAGATACTTTTATCTCCATTAAATAATACAAACTGTGATGACTCCTCTTATGGGAGAATTTTGGAGAATAGGTTTTATGTATTTGTGTCCCTTTGGGTTTCCTTTGGGGTTGTCCTTATTTTATCATATGTATATATTGCTATGCTCGGACCGGTTATCTTCGCAGCCGGATCTTGAGTCTTGATATTCCTGTTTTTGACACTCCTTTGTATACATATAATCTCGTGTTGGTTTATCCTTATTCGTTACGTTGTCGATCGGAGTGTTGCGCTTTAGAGTTGCGATGGTTTTTGTTTACCCCTTTTTCTACAAAGGCTCCTAGTTATAATCAATCATTCCTACTACTATATGTACTAAATTTTTATTTTAGAGGTCGTAATACCTTGCCATCTCTGAATTATGACTTAAGCATAAGACTCTGTATGGTGGGGTGTTACATTATGGTATCAGAGCAGTTCGTTCCTGTAGAGCCTGAGGGATGGACTGATTATGCTTCTGTGCATTCTCTGTGTGTGTGTTATGTGCTATTAGTATATCTGCTTGATATAATTGGCATAAACGTTCATGAGCATGCATTTGGGACTTTGAAGTACTAGACTTCCGATATTGAGACTGATCAACTTAATATCGATTGTTTGGTATGTATAGGAACCAGATGGCGCCTCGTGGACGCGGTAGAGGTAGTGTGAGAGGTCGTACGAATGCTCGTGCACCGGAGAATAACTCTCATGACCCGGTGAACTTTATGACTGCGTTGGAGAACATGGCTGCTGCTATGCAAGCCACTGCTGAGGCTCTTGGTCAACAGATGAACAACCATGGTAATGATGGAGGTGGAGTTCAGGGCCCGATGACACTAGCAAACTTTTTAAAGGTTAATCCACCTAAGTTCAAGGGGACTACTAGTCCGACTGAGGCTGATACATGGTTTCAGGCTATAGAGCGAGCGCTGCAAGCGCAAGTGGTGCCTGAAGGACAGCGTGTCGAGTTTGCTACCTACATGCTTGTCGGTGAAGCGTCGCATTGGTGGCAAGGTATCCGACGTCTTCTGCAGCAGGGTGATGACTATATCACTTGGAATGTCTTTCAAGAAGAGTTCTATAAGAAGTACTTTCCGACTTCTGCTAGGACGGCTAAGGAACTTGAGTTACTGCAGCTGAAGCAGGGTACCATGTCCATATCAGAGTATACTGACAAGTTTGAGGAGCTGTTCAGGTTCTCTCGTATGTGCCAAGGGACTCCGGTGGAATATGAGGAATGGAAGTGTGTTAAGTATGAAGGAGGACTCCGGAGCGATATTTTTAGTTCAGTGGGACCAATGGAGATTAGGACCTTCTCCGAGTTGGTAAACAAGTGTAGGGTTGCTGAAGAGTGTGTGAAAAGGGCAACTGCTGAGAAAGGGATTCACAGAGGATCATTCCCACAGAACCGAGGGAAGAGCTTTGCACCTAGAGGTCCGTCTTTCAAGAGAGGAAGCTCTTTTAGGAGGCCCAACAACAACAACAACTCCCAAGGGAAGAAGTTTGGGAAGCAGCCTCAGAATGATCAAGCTTGTACTAGATGTGGGAGTCACCATCCAGGAGCACCATGCAAGGCCGGATGGGGTTTGTGCTACACTTGTGGAAAGGCAGGGCATAAAGCTGTAAATTGTCCTGAGAGGCAGAAACAAGGTGCTGGAAAGGCACAACAGACTGGTCGGGTGTTCACCACTTCAGCTGTAGGAGCTGAGGGATCTGAGACACTCATTAGAGGTAACTGTGAACTGGCTGGTCAAACTTTAAATGCTTTATTTGATTCGGGAGCATCGCATTCATTCATTGCATTTGAGAAAGCCCATGAGTTAGGACTGAAGATTGTAACTTTAGGTTATGATCTAAGAGTATACAATGCTACCCATGAAGCCATGGTAACTAGGCTAGGATGCCCGGAAGTTTCCTTTAGGTTCAAGCAGCGTGATTTTGTTCATAATTTAGTCTGCTTACCGATGATTGGTCTTGATCTTATCTTGGGATTAGACTGGTTATCTAAGAACCATGTTCTGCTAGATTGTTCTACAAAGTCGGTGTACTTTATGCCGGAAGATACAGAAGGGCCGGTCGTGGTGAATAATTATTACTTGAATTCGATGATGGTGAACTGTTCCGGAACCGAATGTCAGGGTATCATGTTGTTAACCGCGGGCATTTCGGGTGATGATCAAAGGTTGGAACAGATTCCAGTTGTGTGTGAGTTTTCGGAAGTATTTCCTGATGATATTGATGAGTTTCCACCTAACCGAGAGGTTGAGTTTGCTATTGAATTGGTGCCCGGGGCGGGACCAATCTCAAGTGCTCCTTATAGGATGTCACCGTTAGAGATGAACGAGCTAAAGTCTCAGTTAGAGGATTTGTTGGAAAAGAATTTTATACGACCAAGTGTCTCTTCGTGGGGTGCTCCAGTGTTACTGGTGAAGAAGAAGGATGGGAGTATGCGGCTCTGTGTGGATTACAGGCAGTTGAACAAGGTTACAATAAAGAATAAGTACCCATTGCCGAGAATTGATGATCTCATGGATCAGTTACAAGGAGTTGGAGTTTTCTCCAAGATCGATTTGCGATCCGGTTATCACCAGATAAGGGTGAGGGGTGAGGATATCCCTAAGACCGTTTTCAGGACTCGTTATGGTCATTACGAGTACACTGTAATGTCTTTTGGGTTGACGAATGCTCCTGCAGTGTTCATGGATTACATGAATAGAGTTTTCCGTCCGTTTCTGGATAAATTCGTTGTTGTCTTCATTGATGACATACTGATTTATTCCAAGACTGAAGAAGAGCATGCGAAACACTTGAGGACCGTGTTGCAGATTCTAAAGGAGAAGAAACTCTATGCAAAACTGTCTAAGTGTGAGTTTTGGAAGAGTGAGGTGAAGTTTTTGGGTCACGTGGTGAGTAAGAAGGGAATAGCCGTAGATCCAACTAAGGTGGAGGCTGTGATGGATTGGAAGCAACCAACCACCGTGACGGAGATAAGGAGTTTTCTGGGTTTAGCTGGCTATTACTGAAGGTTCATCAAGGGCTTTTCACAGATAGCCTTGCCAATGACAAAGTTAACCCGCAAAGACACTCCGTTTGTTTGGACTCCTGAGTGCGAGGAGAGCTTTCAGACATTGAAGAAAAAGTTGACCACTGCACCTGTGTTAGTGTTACCCGAGCCGAATGAGCCATTTGAGGTGTATTGTGATGCCTCATTGAAGGGTCTAGGGTGCGTGCTGATGCAGCATCGTAATGTGGTGGCATATGCCTCACGACAGTTGAGACCTCATGAAGTTAGTTACCCTACGTACGATTTGGAACTCGCTGCGGTTGTGTTTTCCTTGAAGGTGTGGAGGCATTACCTCTATGGGGTTAAGTTCCAAGTTTTCTCTGATCATAAGAGCTTGAAGTACCTCTTTGATAAGAAAGAGCTTAATATGAGGCAGAGAAGGTGGATGGAATTGTTGAAGGACTACGACTTTGAGTTGCATTACCATCCGGGAAAGGCGAGCGTAGTGGCGGATGCGTTAAGTCGGAAGTCGTTATATGCGGCTTGGATGATGCTTCAGGAGGAGAAGTTGCTCAAGGGATTCGAGAGTCTGAAAATTGGTGCTCAAGAAGTATCCGGAACTTTGTGTTTGAGCCGATTAGAGATCTCAAGTGATTTTAAGTCCGAACTCCTAAAGGCTCATCAAAATGATGAAGCGTTATGGAAGGTGTTACCGGCTATTGAGCAAGGAAAATGGTGGAGAGTGTCGGAAGAAAAAGATGGGTTATGGAGATTCAAAGGTAGGATCATTGTGCCGGATGTTGGCACTTTGAGACAAAATATTCTAAAGGAGGCACACAAAAGCGGATTCTCCATTCACCCGGGAAGTACTAAGATGTACCATGATTTAAAGGCAATGTTCTGGTGGCCGGGTATGAAGAATGATGTGGCGGAATATGTATCAAAGTGCTTAACTTGTCAAAAGGTAAAGATTGAACATCAAAGACCTTCCGGGATGTTGCAACCTTTAGAGATTCCACAATGGAAGTGGGAAAGTATTGCAATGGACTTTGTGTCGGGATTGCCAAGGACTAGGGCTGGTTTTGATGCTATTTGGGTGATTGTGGACCGACTAACGAAGTCAGCTCACTTTTTGCCCATTCGGATGACTTACACCCTTGAGGAGCTAGCACGGTTATACATAAAGGAGATTGTGAGACTTCATGGTGTACCTGCTACTATAATCTCTGATAGAGATCCTCGTTTCACTTCAAGGTTTTGGGGTGCATTTCAAAAAGCTTTTGGAACCCGATTAAGCTTGAGCACGGCTTACCATCCTCAAACAGATGGTCAATCTGAGAGAACGATCCAAACACTAGAAGATATGTTGAGAGCTTGTGTTTTGGACCAACCGGCGAGTTGGGATCGGTATATGCCATTGGTGGAGTTTGCATACAATAATAGTTATCATGCGAGCATTGGAATGGCTCCGTATGAGGCCTTGTATGGGAGGAAATGTCAATCTCCGCTATGTTGGTATGAAGCTGGAGAGAAAAGCTTGTTAGGGCCGGAAATGATAGCTGAGACTACTGAACAAGTCAAGAAAATCCGTGATAGGATGCTTACGGCGCAGAGTCGTCAAAAGAGTTACGCCGATCAAAGGCGAAAGCCCTTAGAATTTGAGGAAGGAGATCATGTTTTCCTTAAGGTTACTCCGACCACGGGAGTAGGTAGGGCGATTAAGGCAAAGAAGTTGAATCCTCGATACATTGGTCCATTTCAAATCCTGGAGAGGATTGGACCGGTGGCGTATCGGATGGCTCTACCACCTCATCTTTCGAACCTGCACGACGTGTTTCACGTGTCGCAGCTTCGGAAGTACACCCCTGATGCTAGCCATGTGTTAGAACCTGAGTCGGTTCAGTTAAGGGAAGATTTGACGCTTCCAGTGGCCCCAGTCAGAATTGATGATACTAGTATCAAACGGTTGCGTGGAAAAGAGGTTTCATTAGTCAAAGTGGCTTGGAGTCGAGGCGGTATTAAGGAACACACTTGGGAACTTGAGTCGGAGATGCGAACGGATTATCCGCATTTATTCTCAGGTAATTGCACTTGAATTTTGTGGGCAAAATTCCCAATTAGGTGGGTAGAATGTAAAACCCGGTTAATTAACGGCTAATTAACCCATAAATGAGAATTTATTCTGGAAAGCCTAAAATGTGATTTTTATGGCTAAATGTGATAGAGGAGATTGAGACGAGAATTTCGGTACCAATTTTATAGAATTCGGACCAAGATTGGACCGAACGGGCCAAACCGGGCCAATTGGACCCAAAGTGGGCCCTTGGCCCAACATAACTTAACCAAAACCCTAGTTTTCAACACTCTCTCTCCTCACAACACACTCAAACACGCTGAAATGGTGGAGAGGAAGGGAAGAACTCTCTCTCAACTTCTTTCTCTCACTTGATCTTCAAACCACCATAACTTTTGATCTAGAGCTCCGATTGCCGCTCCGTTTGCGGCCACGCGTTCACCGCGGAGAGCTCTACAAAACCCATACAATCAATCTTGAGGTAAGCCACGTGTTTCTGTTCGAAATCTCAGCCCTTATTTTCGAGTTTCATGGGTGAAATGTTGAGATTTTGGGTTCTTTGATGTTATAGGACCCAACTCTCTTGAAGGAGAAGGTTAATCTTGTCTCCTTGGACCTTGGGTGTGGTAAGATTCTCAACCCTAGTGTATTTTGTTGTTTTATGATGTTTGGGTTTTGAGATGTTGTGTATGGGTATGATGATTGTAGCTTAGGTTGTGTATATGTGAATATTGGAGCTTGATTTGGTGATTTTGAAAAGCTTGGAAAGGGTTTGGTGGTGAAAAATATGTTCTTGGAGGTGTTGAGGCCTTGAGAGCTTGTGGATAAGTGATTTGGAAGTGCTCCGGTGGAGCTTGGGAAAATCGGCTAAGGTATGGTTTCGGTTTCCCGTATCTAATATGTAATGTGGTAGGAAATACTTAGGCTAGAGGCCCTAAGATAGGCATTGAATGGTTGGTGTTATTGAATTGTTGATATATATGATGTGGTTATATATGTGATGATGATTAATGATGCCTTGGTGGTATGATGTATGAGAAATATGCATGTTGTGTTATATGCTTGATGATTGGTTATGGTTGAATTGTGGGTTGAACCATGTTTATGGTGAGTATGATGTTGATTGTGTACAATAATGATTTATTGGGATTGGTGTTGTTGGAATTGGCATGAGGAAGAGTATATGATATGTCAATATGTTTGAGTTTGAGCCACTTGGGTGAAGTGGGTTAAAATGATGAGATAGTGATTTTGTATATTGTGGTAAAGTGTCAATGTGTGAGTTGAGGAGGCTTGATGTTGAAATTGATATATTTTGATTGATTTCAAAGAAAAGGGATGAAAATGGCATGTTTTGATTGGTTTTGAAAAGAGTTGAAAATGGCTTGTTTTGAAAATGGCATATTGTGGTTTTGTATGAAAATATGGTTTTTGGGCATACTTTAATTGGACATAACTTGGACTACGGATCTCTGTTTTGTGCCAAATCTGTTTAGAAATGAAATTGGATCCGGGATGTCCATGCCGTTCGAAGAATGGGTGAAAAACGATTTAAAATGAGAAAGTTATGTCCGTTGGAAGATTGGGGTTTAAATTGGTGAATTCTGCAGCTTTTGACTTAGAAAATTTTTTAGCAGAATGACCCCTTGCGCGTGGGCGCACTTGGCGCGTGCGCGCCGTTCTTCCCGAAAATGCCATCCACGCGTGCGCGTAATGTGCGCGGGCGCGCCGATTGTGCTGCACCCAATGCCCAGCCATTTTCCAGAGAGTTATGCCAGAACTGTGCCAGTGTTGTGCCTGGGGCACGAGGATGCCCACGCGTACGCGTGGTTGACGCGTACGCATCGATTGGCAAATGTTTAATCCATGCGTTAGCGTGCATGACGCTTGCGCGTCGATGAAGTTTTGAGGCCATTCACGCGTGCGCGTGGAGTGCGCGTACGCGTGAACCTCTTTTTCATCCCAAAGTTGATTTTTGAGTTTTGAAAGCTAAATTTCATACTTCTAAGCCTCCGATCTCACCACTCATATCTTAAATCAATATGACATGCCTAGCTATTAAAAAAGGGCCAGAGAATGAGGTAACTTGCGAGTGAAGCAAGGGAAAAATGAATGATCATTGAGGATCAAGCATGATTATGTGAGATGCGGAGGATGGTGGTGGAAGTGCTGGTTATGCCATTGGCCGAAGGGCCGTAATTGTTTATATATTGGCTGGTTCTGGATTGAACCGTGAGCCGAAATAGCTGTGTATGCTATGGATATTGGCTGGTTCTGGATTGAACCGTGAGCCGGAATAGCTGTGTATGCTATGAATATTGGCTGGTTATGGATTTAACCGTGAGCCGGAATGGCTGATATGGATGTTGATCCATGGATGAGAATTCATGCATGTTTATGCTGAATTATTGATAATTGTGATTTTGCACTTCCACTATCGGAGATACGAGTTTCCCTGGGTAGTAGCAGTGGCTAGCCACCACGTGCTCCAGGTTGAGACTTTATACTCTTTTGACCCTATGTCATAAGTGTGGCGGGGCACTGTGAAAGACCCGGATGAGCTCGCCCCCGTAAATATTCACCAGTGAAGGTGATGGATATAGATCATGATTATGATCAAGTTTATGATGAGTATAACTCGAGTTGGGGATGCATGACAGAGGGACAGTCCAAGGGTTAGCTACCAGGACTTGTCGGGTTGGCTCTATAACCGACAGATGATATCATCAGCCACTAGGGACAGGCATTCATCATATGCATATTATATGAATTGTTTGAGATTGCCTATTTGACTGCATATTACTTGCTAATTGTCTAAATGCCCTACTTGTTCCTAACTGTATATTTCTTGCCTGATATAACTGTGTTTGCTACTTTATATTCCTGCTGGTGGTTGGGAGGTCTGAAGGAATTGGAAAGGGAAGTATTAGTTAGACTGAAGTATCTTTAGTCAGATGCCCTTTTATGGTTTAGTTTGTTTATAAGCTTTGATATTATTTGGAGGAAGTTCTAGGATTGCCTTCGGCTTTCCTCCATTATTATGTATTATATATGTGGAAGCTGTTACCATGCTGGGGACCTCTGGTTCTCACCCATGCGGATTTTGTGGTTTTCAGATGCAGGACGTGAGGTTTCTCGCTGAGGCATGCTGGAGACTTCTAGATTTGCGAAGATCCTTTGTTCTCGGGGCTATGTTTTGGTTTATATGTTTTGTTTAGATACTTTTATCTCCATTAAATAATACAAACTGTGATGACTCCTCTTATGGGAGAATTTTGGAGAATAGGTTTTATGTATTTGTGTCCCTTTGGGTTTCCTTTGGGGTTGTCCTTATTTTATCATATGTATATATTGCTATGCTCGGACCGGTTATCTTCGCAGCCGGATCTTGAGTCTTGATATTCCTGTTTTTGACACTCCTTTGTATACATATAATCTCGTGTTGGTTTATCCTTATTCGTTACGTTGTCGATCGGAGTGTTGCGCTTTAGAGTTGCGATGGTTTTTGTTTACCCCTTTTTCTACAAAGGCTCCTAGTTATAATCAATCATTCCTACTACTATATGTACTAAATTTTTATTTTAGAGGTCGTAATACCTTGCCATCTTTGAATTATGACTTAAGCATAAGACTCTGTATGGTGGGGTGTTACATTTTACAATTAGAAAGAAATATTTTTTAATTTAAATATTGAAAAAAAATAAATTTACAGATCTGTTGTTCACTATATATTGTTGGACTTTGTTTTATTTTTTTATTTAAATAAAAAACATTTAACAATATAATTTAAAAATTAAAAAATTAAAATTAAATTTTTTAAATTTTTTAATTTTTTAAAAATATTTTTTATTTTTTTATTCAACAGATAATGCTACACCTAGAGAGTTGACTTTTTTTGCTGGACTTGTTCACAAATTAAGAATAAATTAATTTAAAAATTTAAAAAATTTTAATTTTTTTATTTTTTGGATATTTTTGAAATTTTTAATTTTTTGCAATTATAAAAAAATATTTTTTAGGGTTTAAAAATTAAAAAAATAATAAATTTACAGATATGTTGTTTACTAGATATTGCTGGACTTTATTTTACTTTTCTTATTTAAATAAAAAACATTTAATAATCTAATTTAAAAATTCAAAAATAAAAAATTTATTTTTTTAAAACTAATATTTTTTTAAATATTTTCTATTTTTTATTCACCGGATAATCCTACACCTAAATAGTTGACTTTTTTGCTGCACTGTTCACAAATTAAGAATAAATTAATTAAAAAAATTTAATTTTTTTATTTTTTGGATATTTTTGAAATTTTTTATTTTTTACAATCATAAAAAAATATTTTTTTAGTTTAAAAATAAAAAAATGAGTTGGACTTTATTTTATTTTTCTCATTTAAATAAAAAATTTAAAAAATAATTTAAAATAAAAAATAAAATTTTTAATTTTTTAATTTTTTTAAAAATATTTTTTTTATTCAACGGATAATGATACACCCAGACAGTTGACTTTTTTTGCTGCACTTGTTCAAAAATTAAGGATAAATTAATTTAAAAAATATAAAATTTTAATTTTTTTATTTTTTGGATATTTTTGGAAGTTTTTTAATTTTTTACAATTAAAGAAAAATAATTTTTTAGTTTAAAAATTAATAAATATATATATTTTACAAATCTGTTGTTTACTAGATATTGATGGACTTTATTTTATTTTTCTTATTTAAATAAAAAACATAAAATAATATAATTTAAAATTCAAAAAAAATAATTTAGTTTTTTAAATCTATTAATTTTTTTTAAAAATAATTTTTATATTTTATTCACTGGATAATGCTACACCCAGACAGTTGACTTTTTCTGCTGCACTAGTTCACAAATTAAGAATAAATTAATTTAAAAATTTAATAAATTTTAAATTTTTATTTTTTGGATATTTTTGAAATTTTTTATTTTTTTAAATTATAAAAAAATATTTTCTTAGTTTAAAAATTAAAAAATAATAAATTTACAGATCTGTTGTTTACTAGATATTGTTGGACTTTATTTTATTTTTCTTATTTAAAGAAAAAACATTTAATAATATAATTTAAAAATTCAAAAATGAAAAATTTAATTTTTTAAAACTATTAATTTTTTTAAAAATATTTTTATTTTTTTATTCACCGGATAATGCTTCACCCAAATAGTTAACCTTTTTTGCTGCACTTGTTCAAAAATTAAGGATAAATTAATTTAAAAATATAACATTTTAATTTTTTAATTTTTGGATATTTTTGGAAGTTTTTTAACTTGTTACAATTAAAGAAAAATATTTTTAATTTAAAAATTAAAAAAATAATAAATTTACAGATCTGTTGTTTACTAGATATTGATGGACTTTATTTTATTTTTCTTATTTAAATAAAAAACAATTAATAATATAATTTAAAAAATTCAAAAATAAAAAAATAGTTTTTAATATTTTTTATTTTTTTATTCAACGGATAATGCTACACCTAGATAGTTGACTTTTTTTGCTGCACTTGTTCAAAAATTAAGAATAAATTAATTTTAAACTTAAAATTTTAATTTTTTACTTTTTGGATATTTTTGGAATTTTTAATTTTTTACAATTAGAAAGAAATATTTTTTAATTTAAATATTGAAAAAAAATAAATTTACAGATCTGTTGTTCACTATATATTGTTGGACTTTGTTTTATTTTTTATTTAAATAAAAAACATTTAACTATATAATTTAAAAATTAAAAAATTAAAAATTAAATTTTTTTAATTTTTTAAAAGTATTTTTTATTTTTTTATTCAACAGATAATGCTACACCCAGAGAGTTGACTTTTTTTGCTGCACTTGTTCACAAATTAAGAATAAATTAATTTAAAAATTTGAAAAATTTTAATTTTTTTATTTTTTGGACATTTTTTGAAATTTTTAATTTTTTGCAATTATAAAAAAATATTTTTTAGGGTTTAAAAATTAAAAAAATAATAAATTTACAAATATGTTGTTTACTAGATATTGCTGGACTTTATTTTACTTTTCTTATTTAAATAAAAAACATTTAATAATCTAATTTAAAAATTCAAAAATAAAAAATTTATTTGTTTAAAACTAATATTTTTTTAAATATTTTCTATTTTTTATTCACCGGATAATCCTACACCTAAATAGTTGACTTTTTTTGCTGCACTTGTTCACAAATTAAGAATAAATTAATTAAAAAAATTTAATTTTTTTATTTTTTGGATATTTTTGAAATTTTTTATTTTTTACAATCATAAAAAAATATTTTTTTAGTTTAAAAATAAAAAAATGAGTTGGACTTTATTTTATTTTTCTTATTTAAATAAAAACATTTAATAAAATAATTTAAAAATAAAAAATAAAATATTTAATTTTTTCATTTTTTTAAAAATATTTTTTTTATTCAACGGATAATGCTACACCCAGACAGTTGACTTTTTTTGCTGCACTTGTTCAAAAATTAAAGATAAATTAATTTAAAAAATATAAAATTTTAATTTTTTTTTTTGGATATTTTTGGAAGTTTTTTAATTTTTTACAATTAAAGAAAAATATTTTTTAGTTTAAAAATTAAAAAAATAATATATTTACAAATCTGTTGTTTACTAGATATTGATGGACTTTATTTTATTTTTCTTATTTAAATAAAAAACATTTAATAATATAATTTAAAAAATTCAAAAATCAAAAAAAATAGTTTTTAATATTTTTTATTTTTTTATTCAACGGATAATGCTACACCTAGATAGTTGACTTTTTTTGCTGCACTTGTTCAAAATTAAGAATAAATTAATTTTAAAATTAAAATTAAAATTTTTTCTTTTTTGGATATTTTTGGAATTTTTAATTTTTTACAATTAGAAAGAAATATTTTTTAATTTAAATATTGAAAAAAATAAATTTACAGATCTGTTGTTCACTATATATTGTTGGACTTTGTTTTATTTTTTTATTTAAATAAAAAACATTTAACAATATAATTTAAAAATTAATAAATTAAAATTAAATTTTTTAAATTTTTTAATTTTTTAAAAATATTTTTTATTTTTTTATTCAACAGATAATGCTACACCCAGAGAGTTGACTTTTTTTGCTGGACTTGTTTACAAATTAAGAATAAATTATTTTAAAAATTTAAAATATTTTAATTTTTTTTATTTTTTGCATATTTTTGAAATTTTATATTTTTTGCAATTATAAAAAAATATTTTTTAGGGTTTAAAAATTAAAAAAATAATAAATTTATAGATATGTTGTTTACTAGATATTGCTGGACTTTATTTTACTTTTCTTATTTAAATAAAAAACATTTAATAATCTAATTTAAAAATTCAAAAATAAAAAATTTATTTTTTTAAAACTAATATTTTTTTAAATATTTTCTATTTTTTATTCACCGGATAATCCTACACCTAAATAGTTGACTTTTTTGCTGCACTTGTTCACAAATTAAGAATAAATTAATTAAAAAAATTTAATTTTTTTATTTTTTGGATATTTTTGAAATTTTTTATTTTTTACAATCATAAAAAAATATTTTTTAGTTTAAAAATAAAAAAATGAGTTGGACTTAATTTTATTTTTCTTATTTAAATAAAAAATTTAAAAAAATAATTTAAAATAAAAAATAAAATTTTTAATTTTTTAATTTTTTTAAAAATATTTTTTTTATTCAACGGATAATGATACACCCAGACAGTTGACTTTTTTTGCTGCACTTGTTCAAAAATTAAGGATAAATTAATTTAAAAATATAAAATTTTAATTTTTTTATTTTTTGGATATTTTTGGAAGTTTTTTAATTTTTTACAATTAAAGAAAAATAATTTTTTGGTTTAAAAATTAATAAATATATATATTTTACAAATCTGTTGTTTACTAGATATTGATGGACTTTATTTTATTTTTCTTATTTAAATAAAAAACATAAAATAATATAATTTAAAAATTCAAAAAAAATAATTTAGTTTTTTAAATCTATTATTTTTTTTAAAAATAATTTTTATATTTTATTCACTGGATAATGCTACACCCAGACAGTTGACGTTTTTTGCTGCACTAGTTCACAAATTAAGAATAAATTAATTTAAAAATTTAATAAATTTTAATTTTTTATTTTTTGGATATTTTTGAAATTTTTTATTTTTTTAAATTATAAAAAAATATTTTCTTAGTTTAAAAATTAAAAAATAATAAATTTACAGATCTGTTGTTTACTAGATATTGTTGGACTTTATTTTATTTTTCTTATTTAAATAAAAAACATTTAATAATATAATTTAAAAAATTCAAAAATAAAAAAAAATAGTTTTTAATATTTTTTATTTTTTTATTCAACGGATAATGCTACACCTAGATAGTTGACTTTTTTTGCTGCACTTGTTCAAAAATTAAGAATAAATTAGTTTTAAAATTAAAATTAAAATTTTTTATTTTTTGGATATTTTTGGAATTTTTAATTTTTTACAATTAGAAAGAAATATTTTTTAATTTAAATATTGAAAAAAAATAAATTTACAGATCTGTTGTTCACTATATATTGTTGGACTTTGTTTTATTTTTTTATTTAAATAAAAAACATTTAACAATATAATTTAAAAATTAAAAAATTAAAATTAAATTTTTTAAATTTTTTAATTTTTTAAAAATATTTTTTATTTTTTTATTCAACAGATAATGCTACACCCAGAGAGTTGACTTTTTTTGCTGGACTTATTCACAAATTAAGAATAAATTAATTTAAAAATTTAAAAAATTTTAATTTTTTTTATTTTTTGGATATTTTTGAAATTTTATATTTTTTGCAATTATAAAAAAATATTTTTTAGGGTTTAAAAATTAAAAAAATAATAAATTTACAGATATGTTGTTTACTAGATATTGCTGGACTTATTTTACTTTTCTTATTTAAATAAAAAACATTTAATAATCTAATTTAAAAATTCAAAAATAAAAAATTTATTTTTTTAAAAGTAATATTTTTTTAAATATTTTCTATTTTTTATTCACCGGATAATCCTACACCTAAATAGTTGACTTTTTTGCTGCACTTGTTCACAAATTAAGAATAAATTAATTAAAAAAATTTAATTTTTTTATTTTTTGGATATTTTTGAAATTTTTTATTTTTTACAATCATAAAAAATTATTTTTTAGTTTAAAAATAAAAAAATGAGTTGGACTTTATTTTATTTTTCTTATTTAAATAAAAAATTTAAAAAAATAATTTAAAATAAAAAATAAAATTTTTAATTTTTTAATTTTTTAAAAATATTTTTTTATTCAACGGATAATGATACACCCAGACAGTTGACTTTTTTGCTGCACTTGTTCAAAAATTAAGGATAAATTAATTTAAAATATATAAAATTTTAATTTTTTTATTTTTTGGATATTTTTGGAAGTTTTTTAATTTTTTACAATTAAAGAAAAATAATTTTTTAGTTTAAAAATTAAAAATATATATATTTTACAAATCTGTTGTTTACTAGATATTGATGGACTTTATTTTATTTTTCTTATTTAAATAAAAAACATAAAATAATATAATTTAAAAATTCAAAAAAAAAATTTAGTTTTTTAAATCTATTATTTTTTTTAAAAATAATTTTTATATTTTATTCACTGGATAATGCTACACCCAGACAGTTGACTTTTTTTGCTGCACTAGTTCACAAATTAAGAATAAATTAATTTAAAAATTTAATAAATTTTAATTTTTTATTTTTTGGATATTTTTGAAATTTTTAAATTATAAAAAAATATTTTCTTAGTTTAGAAATTAAAAAATAATAAATTTACAGATCTGTTGTTTACTAGATATTGTTGGACTTTATTTTATTTTTCTTATTTAAAGAAAAAACATTTAATAATATAATTTAAAAATTCAAAAATGAAAAATTTAATTTTTTAAAACTATTAATTTTTTTAAAATATTTTTATTTTTTTATTCACCGGATAATGCTTCACCCAGATAGTTAACTTTTTTTGCTGCACTTGTTCAAAAATTAAGGATAAATTAATTTAAAAATATAACATTTTAATTTCTTATTTTTTGGATATTTTTGGAAGTTTTTTAACTTGTTACAATTAAAGAAAAATATTTTTAATTTAAAAATTAAAAAAATAATAAATTTACAGATCTGTTGTTTACTAGATATTGATGGACTTTATTTTATTTTTCTTATTTAAATAAAAAACATTTAATAATATAATTTAAAAAATTCAAAAATAAAAAAAATAGTTTTTAATATTTTTTATTTTTTTATTCAACGGATAATGCTACACCTAGATAGTTGACTTTTTTTGCTGCACTTGTTCAAAAATTAAGAATAAATTAATTTTAAAATTAAAATTAAAATTTTTTATTTTTTGGATATTTTTGGAATTTTTAATTTTTTACAATTAGAAAGGAATATTTTTTAATTTAAATATTGAAAAAAAATAAATTTACAGATCTGTTGTTCACTATATATTGTTGGACTTTGTTTTATTTTTTTATTTAAATAAAAAACATTTAACAATATAATTTAAAAATTAAAAAATTAAAATTAAATTTTTTAAATTTTTAATTTTTAAAAATATTTTTTATTTTTTTATTCAACAGATAATGCTACACCCAGAGAGTTGACTTTTTTTGCTGGACTTGTTCACAAATTAAGAATAAATTAATTTAAAAATTTAAAAAATTTTAATTTTTTTTTATTTTTTGGATATTTTTGAAATTTTATATTTTTTGCAATTATAAAAAAATATTTTTTAGGGTTTAAAAATTAAAAAAATAATAAATTTACAGATATGTTGTTTACTAGATATTGCTGGACTTTATTTTACTTTTTTATTTAAATAAAAAACATTTAATAATCTAATTTAAAAATTCAAAAATAAAAAATTTATTTTTTTAAAAGTAATATTTTTTTAAATATTTTCTATTTTTTATTCACCGGATAATCCTACACCTAAATAGTTGACTTTTTTGCTGCACTTGTTCACAAATTAAGAATAAATTAATTAAAAAAATTTAATTTTTTTATTTTTTGGATATTTTTGAAATTTTTTATTTTTTACAATCATAAAAAATTATTTTTTAGTTTAAAAATAAAAAAATGAGTTGGACTTTATTTTATTTTTCTTATTTAAATAAAAAATTTAAAAAAATAATTTAAAATAAAAAATAAAATTTTTAATTTTTTAATTTTTTAAAAATATTTTTTTATTCAACGGATAATGATACACCCAGACAGTTGACTTTTTTTGCTGCACTTGTTCAAAAATTAAGGATAAATTAATTTAAAAATATAAAATTTTAATTTTTTTATTTTTTGGATATTTTTGGAAGTTTTTTAATTTTTTACAATTAAAGAAAAATAATTTTTTAGTTTAAAAATTAATAAATATATATATTTTACAAATCTGTTGTTTACTAGATATTGATGGACTTTATTTTATTTTTCTTATTTAAATAAAAAACATAAAATAATATAATTTAAAAATTCAAAAAAAAAATTTAGTTTTTTAAATCTATTATTTTTTTTAAAAATAATTTTTATATTTTATTCACTGGATAATGCTACACCCAGACAGTTGACTTTTTTTGCTGCACTAGTTCACAAATTAAGAATAAATTAATTTAAAAATTTAATAAATTTTAATTTTTTATTTTTTGGATATTTTTGAAATTTTTAAATTATAAAAAAATATTTTCTTATTTAGAAATTAAAAAATAATAAATTTACAGATCTGTTGTTTACTAGATATTGTTGGACTTTATTTTATTTTTCTTATTTAAAGAAAAAACATTTAATAATATAATTTAAAAATTCAAAAATGAAAAATTTAATTTTTTAAAACTATTAATTTTTTTAAAAATATTTTTATTTTTTTATTCACCGGATAATGCTTCACCCAGATAGTTAACTTTTTTTGCTGCACTTGTTCAAAAATTAAGGATAAATTAATTTAAAAATATAACATTTTAATTTCTTATTTTTTGGATATTTTTGGAAGTTTTTTAACTTGTTACAATTAAAGAAAAATATTTTTAATTTAAAAATTAAAAAAATAATAAATTTACAGATCTGTTGTTTACTAGATATTGATGGACTTTATTTTATTTTTCTTATTTAAATAAAAAACATTTAATAATATAATTTAAAAAATTCAAAAATAAAAAAAATAGTTTTTAATATTTTTTATTTTTTTATTCAACGGATAATGCTACACCTAGATAGTTGACTTTTTTTGCTGCACTTGTTCAAAAATTAAGAATAAATTAATTTTAAAATTAAAATTAAAATTTTTTATTTTTTGGATATTTTTGGAATTTTTAATTTTTTACAATTAGAAAGGAATATTTTTTAATTTAAATATTGAAAAAAAATAAATTTACAGATCTGTTGTTCACTATATATTGTTGGACTTTGTTTTATTTTTTTATTTAAATAAAAAACATTTAACAATATAATTTAAAAATTAAAAAATTAAAATTAAATTTTTTAAAAATATTTTTTATTTTTTTATTCAACAGATAATGCTACACCCAGAGAGTTGACTTTTTTTGCTGGACTTGTTCACAAATTAAGAATAAATTAATTTAAAAATTTAAAAAATTTTAATTTTTTTTTTATTTTTTGGATATTTTTGAAATTTTATATTTTTTGCAATTATAAAAAAATATTTTTTAGGGTTTAAAAATTAAAAAAATAATAAATTTACAGATATGTTGTTTACTAGATATTGCTGGACTTTATTTTACTTTTCTATTTAAATAAAAAACATTTAATAATCTAATTTAAAAATTCAAAAATAAAAAATTTATTTTTTTAAAAGTAATATTTTTTTAAATATTTTCTATTTTTTATTCACCAGATAATCCTACACCTAAATAGTTGACTTTTTGCTGCACTTGTTCACAAATTAAGAATAAATTAATTAAAAAAATTTAATTTTTTATTTTTTGGATATTTTTGAAATTTTTTATTTTTTACAATCATAAAAAATTATTTTTTAGTTTAAAAATAAAAAAATGAGTTGGACTTTATTTTATTTTTCTTATTTAAATAAAAAATTTAAAAAAATAATTTAAAATAAAAAATAAAATTTTTAATTTTTTAATTTTTTTAAAAATATTTTTTTTATTCAACGGATAATGATACACCCAGACAGTTGACTTTTTTTGCTGCACTTGTTAAAAATTAAGGATAAATTAATTTAAAAAATATAAAATTTTAATTTTTTTATTTTTTGGATATTTTTGGAAGTTTTTTAATTTTTTACAATTAAAGAAAAATAATTTTTTGGTTTAAAAATTAATAAATATATATATTTTACAAATCTGTTGTTTACTAGATATTGATGGACTTTATTTTATTTTTCTTATTTAAATAAAAAACATAAAATAATATAATTTAAAAATTCAAAAAAAATAATTTAGTTTTTTAAATCTATTATTTTTTTTAAAAATAATTTTTATATTTTATTCACTAGATAATGCTACACCCAGACAGTTGACTTTTTTTGCTGCACTAGTTCACAAATTAAGAATAAATTAATTTAAAAATTTAATAAATTTTAATTTTTTTTTTTTGAATATTTTTGAAATTTTTATTTTTAAATTATAAAAAATATTTTCTTAGTTTAAAATTAAAAAATAATAAATTTACAGATCTGTTGTTTACTAGATATTGTTGGACTTTATTTTATTTTTCTTATTTAAAGAAAAAACATTTAATAATATAATTTAAAAATTCAAAAATGAAAAATTTAATTTTTTAAAATATTAATTTTTTTAAAAATATTTTTATTTTTTATTCACCGGATAATGCTTCACCCAGATAGTTAACTTTTTTTGCTGCACTTGTTCAAAAATTAAGGATAAATTAATTTAAAAATATAACATTTTAATTTCTTATTTTTTGGATATTTTTGGAAGTTTTTTAACTTGTTACAATTAAAGAAAAATATTTTTAATTTAAAAATTAAAAAAATAATAAATTTACAGATCTGTTGTTTACTAGATATTGATGGACTTTATTTTATTTTTCTTATTTAAATAAAAAACATTTAATAATATAATTTAAAAAATTCAAAAATAAAAAAAATAGTTTTTAATATTTTTTATTTTTTTATTCAACGGATAATGCTACACCTAGATAGTTGACTTTTTTTGCTGCACTTGTTCAAAAATTAAGAATAAATTAATTTTAAAATTAAAATTAAAATTTTTTATTTTTTGGATATTTTTGGAATTTTTATTTTTTGCAATTAGAAAGAAATATTTTTTAATTTAAATATTGAAAAAAATAAATTTACAGATCTGTTGTTCACTATATATTGTTGGACTTTGTTTTATTTTTTTATTTAAATAAAAAACATTTAACAATATATTTAAAAATTAAAAAATTAAAATTAAATTTTTTAAATTTTTAATTTTTTAAAAATATTTTTTATTTTTTTATTCAACAAATAAAGCTTCACCCAGAGAGTTGACGTTTTTTGCTGCACTTGTTCACAAATTAAGAATAAATTAATTTAAAAATTTAAAAAATTTTAATTTTTTTATTTTTTGGATATTTTTGAAATTTTTTATTTTTTGCAATTACAAAAAAATATTTTTTAGGGTTTAAAAATTAAAAAAATAATAAATTTACAGATATGTTGTTTACTAGATATTGTTGGACTTTATTTTACTTTTCTTATTTAAATAAAAAACATTTAATAATATAATTTAAAAAATTCAAAAATAAAAAAAATAGTTTTTAATATTTTTTATTTTTTTATTCAACGGATAATGCTACACCTAGATAGTTGACTTTTTTGCTGCACTTGTTCAAAAATTAAGAATAAATTAATTTTAAAATTAAAATTAAAATTTTTTATTTTTTGGATATTTTTGGAATTTTTAGTTTTTTGCAATTAGAAAGAAATATTTTTTAATTTAAATATTGAAAAAAATAAATTTACAGATCTGTTGTTCACTATATATTGTTGGACTTTGTTTTATTTTTTTATTTAAATAAAAAACATTTAACAATATTATTTAAAAATTAAAAAATTAAAATTAAATTTTTTAAATTTTTAATTTTTTAAAAATATTTTTTATTTTTTATTCAACAGATAAAGCTTCACCCAGAGAGTTGACTTTTTTGCTGCACTTGTTCACAAATTAAGAATAAATTAATTTAAAAATTTAAAAATTTTAATTTTTTTATTTTTTGGATATTTTTGAAATTTTTAATTTTTTGCAATTACAAAAAAATATTTTTTAGGGTTTAAAAATTAAAAAAATAATAAATTTACAGATATGTTGTTTACTAGATATTGTTGGACTTTATTTTACTTTTCTTATTTAAATAAAAAACATTTAATAATCTAATTTAAAAATTCAAAAATAAAAAATTTATTTTTTTAAAACTAATATTTTTTTAAATATTTTCTTTTTTTTATTCACCGGATAATCCTACACCTAAATAGTTGACTTTTTTGCTGCACTTATTCACAAATTAAGAATAAATTAATTAAAAAAATTTAATTTTTTTATTTTTTGGATATTTTTGAAATTTTTTATTTTTTACAATCATAAAAAATATTTTTTTAGTTTAAAAATAAAAAAATAAGTTGGACTTTATTTTATTTTTCTCATTTAAATAAAAAATTTAAAAAAATAATTTAAAATAAAAAATAAAATTTTTAATTTTTTAATTTTTTTAAAAATATTTTTTTTATTCAACGGATAATGATACACCCAGACAGTTGACTTTTTTTGCTGCACTTGTTCAAAAATTAAGGATAAATTAATTTAAAAAATATAAAATTTTAATTTTTTTATTTTTTGGATATTTTTGGAAGTTTTTTAATTTTTTACAACTAAAGAAAAATAATTTTTTAGTTTAAAAATTAAAAAATATATATATTTTACAAATCTGTTGTTTACTAGATATTGATGGACTTTATTTTTTTTCTTATTTAAATAAAAAACATAAAATAATATAATTTAAAATTCAAAAAAAAAATAATTTAGTTTTTTAAATCTATTAATTTTTTTTAAAAATAATTTTTATATTTTATTCACTTGATAATGCTACACCCAGAGAGTTGACTTTTTTTGCTGCACTAGTTCACAAATTAAGAATAAATTAATTTAAAAATTTAATAAATTTTAATTTTTTATTTTTTGGATATTTTTGAAATTTTTTATTTTTTAAATTATAAAAAATATTTTCTTAGTTTAAAAATTAAAAAATAATAAATTTACAGATCTGTTGTTTACTAGATATTGCTGGACTTTATTTTATTTTTCTTATTTAAAGAAAAAACATTTAATAATATAATTTAAAAATTTAAAAATGAAAAATTTAATTTTTTAAAACTATTAATGTTTTTAAAAATATTTTTATTTTTTTATTCACCGGATAATGCTTCACCCAGATAGTTAACTTTTTTTGCTGCACTTGTTCAAAAATTAAGGATAAATTAATTTAAAAATATAACATTTTAATTTTTTATTTTTTGGATATTTTTGGAAGTCTTTTAACTTGTTACAATTAAAGAAAAATATTTTTAATTTAAAAATTAAAAAAATAATAAATTTACAGATCTGTTGTTTACTAGATATTGATGGACTTTATTTTATTTTTCTTAGTTAAATAAAAAACATTTAATAATATAATTTAAAAATTCAAAAATAAAAAAAATAGTTTTTAATATTTTTTATTTTTTTATTCAATGGATAATGCTACACCTAGATAGTTGACTTTTTTTGCTGCACTTGTTCAAAAATTAAGAATAAATTAATTTTAAACTTAAAATTTTAATTTTTTATTTTTTGGATATTTTTGGAATTTTTAATTTTTTACAATTAGAAAGAAATATTTTTTAATTTAAATATTGAAAAAAATAAATTTACAGATCTGTTGTTCACTATATATTGTTGGACTTTGTTTTATTTTTTTATTTAAATAAAAAACATTTAACAATATAATTTAAAAATTAAAAAATTAAAAATTAAATTTTTTAAATTTTTTAATTTTTTAAAAATATTTTTTATTTTTTTATTCAACAGATAATGCTACACCCAGAGTGTTGACTTTTCTTGCTGCACTTGTTCACAAATTAAGAATAAATTAATTTAAAAATTTAAAAAATTTTAATTTTTTTATTTTTTGGATATTTTTGAAATTTTTAATTTTTTTCAATTATAAAAAAATATTTTTTAGGGTTTAAAAATTAAAAAAATAATAAATTTACAGATATCTTGTTTACTAGATATTGCTGGACTTTATTTTAATTTTCTTATTTAAATAAAAAACATTTAATAATCTAATTTAAAAATTCAAAAATAAAAAATTTATTTTTTTAAAACTAATATTTTTCTAAATATTTTCTATTTTTTATTCACCGGATAATCCTACACCTAAATAGTTGACTTTTTTGCTGCACTTGTTCACAAATTAAGAATAAATTAATTAAAAAAATTAATTTTTTTATTTTTTGGATATTTTTGAAATTTTTTATTTTTTACAATCATAAAAAAATATTTTTTAGTTTAAAAATAAAAAAATGAGTTGGACTTTATTTTATTTTTCTTATTTAAATAAAAAATTTAAAAAAATAATTTAAAATAAAAAATAAAATTTTTAGTTTTTTAATTTTTTTAAAAATATTTTTTTTATTCAACGGATAATGATACACCCAGACAGTTGACTTTTTTTGCTGCACTTGTTCAAATATTAAGGATAAATTAATTTAAAAAATATAAAATTTTAATTTTTTTATTTTTTGGATATTTTTGGAAGTTTTTTAATTTTTTACAATTAAAGAAAAATAATTTTTTAGTTTAAAAATTAAAAAATATATATATTTTACAAATCTGTTGTTTACTAGATATTGATGGACTTTATTTTTTTTTCTTATTTAAATAAAAAACATAAAATAATATAATTTAAAATTCAAAAAAAAAAATAATTTAGTTTTTTAAATCTATTAATTTTTTTTAAAAATAATTTTTATATTTTATTCACTGGATAATGCTACACCCAGACAGTTGACCTTTTTTGCTGCACTAGTTCACAAATTAAGAATAAATTAATTTAAAAATTTAATAAATTTTAATTTTTTATTTTTCGGTTATTTTTGAAATTTTTTATTTTTTTAAATTATAAAAAAATATTTTCTTAGTTTAAAAATTAAAAAATAATAAATTTACAGATCTGTTGTTTACTAGATATTGCTGGACTTTATTTTATTTTTCTTATTTAAAGAAAAAATATTTAATAATATAATTTAAAAATTTAAAAATGAAAAATTTAATTTTTTTAAAAATATTTTTATTTTTTTATTCACCGGATAATGCTTCACCCAGATAGTTAACTTTTTTTGCTGCACTTGTTCAAAAATTAAGGATAAATTAATTTAAAAATATAACATTTTAATTTTTTATTTTTTGGATATTTTTGGAAGTCTTTTAACTTGTTACAATTAAAGAAAAATATTTTTAATTTAAAAATTAAAAAAATAATAAATTTACAGATCTGTTGTTTACTAGATATTGATGGACTTTATTTTATTTTTCTTAGTTAAATAAAAAACATTTAATAATATCATTTAAAAATTCAAAAATAAAAAAAATAGTTTTTAATATTTTTTATTTTTTTATTCAACGGATAATGCTACACCTAGATAGTTGACCTTTTTTGCTGCACTTGTTCAAAAATTAAGAATAAATTAATTTTAAACTTAAAATTTTAATTTTTTATTTTTTGGATATTTTTGGAATTTTTAATTTTTTACAATTAGAAAGAAATATTTTTTAATTTAAATATTGAAAAAAATAAATTTACAGATCTGTTGTTCACTATATATTGTTGGACTTTGTTTTATTTTTTTATTTAAATAAAAAACATTTAACAATATAATTTAAAAATTAAAAAATTAAAAATTAAATTTTTTAAATTTTTTAATTTTTTAAAAATATTTTTTATTTTTTTATTCAACAGATAATGCTACACCTAGAGAGTTGACTTTTTTTGCTGCACTTGTTCACAAATTAAGAATAAATTACTTTAAAAAATTTTAATTTTTTTATTTTTTGGATATTTTTTAAATTTTTAATTTTTTTCAATTATAAAAAAATATTTTTTAGTGTTTAAAAATTAAAAGAAATAATAAATTTACAGATATCTTGTTTACTAGATATTGCTGGACTTTATTTTAATTTTCTTATTTAAATAAAAAACATTTAATAATCTAATTTAAAAATTCAGAAATAAAAAATTTATTTTTTTAAAACTAATATTTTTCTAAATATTTTCTATTTTTTATTCACCGGATAATCCTACACCTAAATAGTTGACTTTTTTGCTGCACTTGTTCACAAATTAAGAATAAATTAATTAAACAATTTAATTTTTTTATTTTTTGGATATTTTTGAAATTTTTTATTTTTTACAATCATAAAAAAATATTTTTTAGTTTAAAAATAAAAAATGAGTTGGACTTTATTTTATTTTTCTTATTTAAATAAAAAATTTTAAAAAATAATTTAAAATAAAAAATAAAATTTTTAATTTTTTAATTTTTTTAAAAATATTTTTTTTATTCAACGGATAATGATACACCCAGACAGTTGACTTTTTCTGCTGCACTTGTTCAAAAATTAAGGATAAATTAATTTAAAAAATATAAAATTTTAATTTTTTTATTTTTTGGATATTTTTGAAGTTTTTTAATTTTTTACAATTAAAGAAAAATAATTTTTTAGTTTAAAAATTAAAAAATATATATTTTACAAATCTGTTGTTTACTAGATATTGATGGACTTTATTTTTTTTCTTATTTAAATAAAAAACATAAAATAATATAATTTAAAATTCAAAAAAAATAATTTAGTTTTTTAAATCTATTAATTTTTTTAAAAAATAATTTTTATATTTTATTCACTGGATAATGCTACACCCAACAGTTAACTTTTTTGCTGCACTAGTTCACAAATTAAGAATAAATTAATTTAAAAATTTAATAAATTTTAATTTTTTATTTTTTGGATATTTTTGAAATTTTTTATTTTTTTAAATTATAAAAAAATATTTTCTTAGTTTAAAAATTAAAAAATAATAAATTTACAGATCTGTTGTTTACTAGATATTGCTGGACTTTATTTTATTTTTCTTATTTAAAGAAAAAACATTTAATAATATAATTTAAAAATTCAAATATGAAAAATTTAATTTTTTAAAACTATTAATTTTTTAAAAATATTTTTATTTTTTATTCACCAGATAATGCTTCACCCAGATAGTTAACTTTTTTTGCTGCACTTGTTCAAAAATTAAGGATAAATTAATTTAAAAATGTAACATTTTAATTTTTTATTTTTTGGATATTTTTGGAAGTTTTTTAACTTGTTACAATTAAAGAAAAATATTTTTAATTTAAAAATTAAAAATTAATAAATTTACAGATCTATTATTTACTAGATATTGATGGACTTTATTTTATTTTTCTTATTTAAATAAAAAACATTTAATAATATAATTTAAAAAATTCAAAAATAAAAAAATAGTTTTTAATATTTTTTATTTTTTTATTCAACGGATAATGCTACACCTAGATAGTTGACTTTTTTTGCTGCACTTGTTCAAAAATTAAGAATAAATTAATTTTAAACTTAAAATTTTAATTTTTTATTTTTTGGATATTTTTGGGATTTTTAATTTTTTACAATTAGAAAGAAATATTTTTTAATTTAAATATTGAAAAAAATAAATTTACAGATCTGTTGTTCACTATATATTGTTGGACTTTGTTTTATTTTTTTATTTAAATAAAAAACATTTAACAATATAATTTAAAAATTAAAAAATTAAAAATTAAATTTTTTAAATTTTTTAATTTTTTAAAAATATTTTTTATTTTTTTATTCAACAGATAATGCTACACCTAGAGAGTTGACTTTTTTTGCTGCACTTGTTCACAAATTAAGAATAAATTACTTTAAAAAATTTTAATTTTTTTATTTTTTGGATATTTTTTAAATTTTTTATTTTTTTCAATTATAAAAAAATATTTTTTAGTGTTTAAAAATTAAAAAAATAATAAATTTACAGATATCTTGTTTACTAGATATTGCTGGACTTTATTTTAATTTTCTTATTTAAATAAAAAACATTTAATAATCTAATTTAAAAATTCAGAAATAAAAAATTTATTTTTTTAAAACTAATATTTTTCTAAATATTTTCTATTTTTTATTCACCGGATAATCCTACACCTAAATAGTTGACTTTTTTGCTGCACTTGTTCACAAATTAAGAATAAATTAATTAAACAATTTAATTTTTTTATTTTTTGGATATTTTTGAAATTTTTTATTTTTTACAATCATAAAAAAATATTTTTTAGTTTAAAAATAAAAAAATGAGTTGGACTTTATTTTATTTTTCTTATTTAAATAAAAAATTTTAAAAAATAATTTAAAATAAAAAATAAAATTTTTAATTTTTTAATTTTTTTAAAAATATTTTTTTTATTCAACGGATAATGATACACCCAGACAGTTGACTTTTTCTGCTGCACTTGTTCAAAAATTAAGGATAAATTAATTTAAAAAATATAAAATTTTAATTTTTTTATTTTTTGGATATTTTTGAAGTTTTTTAATTTTTTACAATTAAAGAAAAATAATTTTTTAGTTTAAAAATTAAAAAATATATATTTTACAAATCTGTTGTTTACTAGATATTGATGGACTTTATTTTTTTTCTTATTTAAATAAAAAACATAAAATAATATAATTTAAAATTCAAAAAAAAATAATTTAGTTTTTTAAATCTATTAATTTTTTTAAAAAATAATTTTTATATTTTATTCACTGGATAATGCTACACCCAACAGTTGACTTTTTTTGCTGCACTAGTTCACAAATTAAGAATAAATTAATTTAAAAATTTAATAAATTTTAATTTTTTATTTTTTGGATATTTTTGAAATTTTTTATTTTTTTAAATTATAAAAAAATATTTTCTTAGTTTAAAAATTAAAAAATAATAAATTTACAGATCTGTTGTTTACTAGATATTGCTGGACTTTATTTTATTTTTCTTATTTAAAGAAAAAACATTTAATAATATAATTTAAAAATTCAAATATGAAAAATTTAATTTTTTAAAACTATTAATTTTTTAAAAATATTTTTATTTTTTATTCACCAGATAATGCTTCACCCAGATAGTTAACTTTTTTTGCTGCACTTGTTCAAAAATTAAGGATAAATTAATTTAAAAATGTAACATTTTAATTTTTTATTTTTGGATATTTTTGGAAGTTTTTTAACTTGTTACAATTAAAGAAAAATATTTTTAATTTAAAAATTAAAAATTAATAAATTTACAGATCTATTATTTACTAGATATTGATGGACTTTATTTTATTTTTCTTATTTAAATAAAAAACATTTAATAATATAATTTAAAAAATTCAAAAATAAAAAAATAGTTTTTAATATTTTTTATTTTTTTATTCAACGGATAATGCTACACCTAGATAGTTGACTTTTTTTGCTGCACTTGTTCAAAAATTAAGAATAAATTAATTTTAAACTTAAAATTTTAATTTTTTATTTTTTGGATATTTTTGGGATTTTTAATTTTTTACAATTAGAAAGAAATATTTTTTAATTTAAATATTGAAAAAAATAAATTTACAGATCTGTTGTTCACTATATATTGTTGGACTTTGTTTTATTTTTTTATTTAAATAAAAAACGTTTAACAATATAATTTAAAAATTAAAAAATTAAAAATTAGATTTTTTAAATTTTTTAATTTTTTAAAAATATTTTTTATTTTTTTATTCAACAGATAATGCTACACCCAGAGAGTTAACTTTTTTTGCTGCACTTGTTCACAAATTAAGAATAAATTAATTTAAAAATTTAAAAAATTTTAATTTTTTTTATTTTTTGGATATTTTTGAAATTTTTAATTTTTTGCAATTATAAAAAAATATTTTTTAGGGTTTAAAAATTAAAAAAATAATAAATTTACAAATATGTTGTTTACTAGATATTGCTGGACTTTATTTTACTTTTCTTATTTAAATAAAAAACATTTAATAATCTAATTTAAAAATTCAAAAATAAAAAATTTATTTTTTTAAAACTAATATTTTTTAAATATTTTCTATTTTTTATTCACCGGATAATCCTACACCTAAATAGTTGACTTTTTTGCTGCACTTGTTCACAAATCAAGAATAAATTAATTAAAAAAATTAATTTTTTTATTTTTTGGATATTTTTGAAATTTTTTATTTTTTACAATCATAAAAAAAATATTTTTTTAGTTTAAAAATAAAAAAATGAGTTGGACTTTATTTTATTTTTCTTATTTAAATAAATTTCTGGGAGTGGGATGATGATTGGATTTTTGACGGTATAGAATTTCACAAATGAATTCTCGTTGCAAGTATAGTTTCTAAACCAATCAATAATCCTTTCATGCAAAAAGTTGTTTGTCACTAGTACAAACCCCTAAAATTTATAAACCGAAGTATTGGACCTCAGGTCGTTCTCCCTAGGAATTACAATAAAGTGTCTTGTTATTGGTTGTGAGTTATTTTGGGGTTTTGATAAGAAGCATGAAAGATAAATGACAAGAAAGTAAACTAAGGCCTAAAAAGATCTTGGCAAGGGTTGGTGGTCAAGGATCTCTATCCTAATCACTAACCACAATATGAGAATTGGCAAGGATTAATCTCATTAAATCATCCTCTAACTAGTAGTAAAGGAAAGTCAAATGAGCTATATCAATCCTAGTCCATAAGTCCTAACTCTCCACTAATTCAATTAGTGAGAACTAGAGTCAATGGATCCCAATCATCAATTACTTGGACATTAGTAACTCAAGAGGTCCTAAGTTACCTTTCCAAGCCAAGAGTATAAAATTCTACTCTAAAATCCAACCAAGCATTTCATCAAACACTTAGAAGGCATAAAAGGAAAGCATAGTAAAATTGCAAGAAAAGTAAATCTACACTACTCAATTGCAAGGAATTAAACAACAACAAATCAAATGAACACAATTATTATGAATTACCTCTAATTGAATTGAAAGAGAATAGGAGGAACAAAAGTAGATCCACAACAAAGCATAAGAACAACATAAAGAAAATTACAACAAAAGAATAGAAGAAGATGAATGTAACAACAAAAAATTAAAAGGTAGAAGTAGAAGAAAGCAAAGATTAAAACCTAGATCTAAGAACTAATCCTAATCCTAATCCTAGAGAGAAGTGAGAGCTTCTCTCTCTAGAAACTAACTCTAACTACTAAAACTATGACTAATGGTAACTAACATCTAAATGTTGTGAAGTATGTTGATTCTCCCTTCACTCCTTGGGTTAAATAGCATCAGAAATGAGTTGGATTGGGCCCACAAGGCTTTAGAATTCGCTGGCCACGTTTTGCTTTAAGTGAACCAGGTGGCAGCAACGGCGCGTGCACGTACTATGCACGTACGCGTCACCATGTGCGGTTTAACCATAGCAAATCTTATATCGTTTCGAAGCCCTGGATGTTAGCTTTCCAACCCAACTAAAACCGCATCATTTGGACCTCTTTAGCTCAAGTTATGGTCGTTTAAGTGCGAAGAGGTCGGCTTGACAGCTTTCCGGTTCTTTCATTTCTTCAGGAGTTCTCCAACTTTTTATGCTTTCTTTCTTCATTCCCTTGATCCAATCTTTGCCTCCTAAACCTTAAATCACTTAACAAACATATCAAGGCATCTAATGGAATCAAGGTGAATTAAATTTATTTATTTTAGGACCTAAAAAGCATGTTTTCACTCTTAAGCACAATTAAAGGAGAATATACAAAACCATGCTATTTCATTGAATAAATGTGGGTAAAAGGTGATAAAATTCCCTAAAATCAATACAAGATAAACCCTACAAATTGGGTTTATCAACCTCCCCACACTTAAACCAAGCATGTCCTCATGCTTAAACCAAGAATGAAGTAAGGGTATGCATTTATTCAATGGGAACTAACTAAATGCGCGATGCAATCTACCTATATGCAACTATCTAAATGAATGCAATTGCTTGGTCAAAATAAATCAATTCCCAAGAAGCATATATGCACAAGGGCTAAGGACTAGCAAGTCTAATCCAAAATTGAATTGAGTTATTAAATATTTTTACAAACTTGCATGAGAAGAGATGATCATAGGTGGAAACATGTAATTGAGCATCAAACCCTCACCGGATGTATTTACACTCTATTCGCTCAAGTGTTTAGGGTTGATTCTCTCAATTCTCCCCTAATCATGTTTTCCAAGATTTGTTCTTCTTCTAACAATCAACATATATTTCATGCATGCATACATATATCATGAGGTCTTTTCTTTGGTTGTAATGGGGCTAGGGTCAAGGTATGATGCATATATGGTTAAGTGAGCTTGAAATTTGAATCTTTGATAAGCTTAAACTTCCCACCTAACCTATGACATCCTATACAATTTCAAAGCTAGCCTAACTACCCATTTTTCACCTTTTCACATACTTATGCATTTTCTTTTTCATTTCACAACACTTATGCATTGATCTTATTGAGCTTCGCTTTGGGGTATTTGTCCCCTTTTTATTATTTTTCTTCTTTTTTCTTTCTTTTTCTATTTTTTTTCTTTCTATATACAAGAACCTTAATGCATAAGGTTTTACATTTGATCAATACATGAGTATGTACCCAATTCCCAATATTTTCAATAGCAATACAAAACTTACCCTTTTCTTCACCCAATGTCCCAAGGTTTCCACACTTGAATGATACTCACACACACTAGCCTAAGCTAATCAAAGATCCAAATAAGGACTTTTATTGTTTTCCGCTTTAAGGCTTGTAATGTGCTAAATTAAAGAACCAAGTGGGTTAATCGTAGGCTCAAATTGGCTAACAATGGAAGATAAAAGGTAAGGCTATTTGGGTAAGTAAGCTCAATGAAATGATGGCCTCAATCATATAAATGCATGAATACACAAAATAATGGACATAAAGAATCAAACAAATCAAAGATTACATTTATAGAAAGAGAATAATGTACACAAGAAGGAAAATAAGTGGTTATAAGATGTAACCACACCATTAGGCTCAAAACTCACTTGCTTGTGTTCTTAGCTCAAAAACATGATCCACAAGATATATAATTCAAGCAAGTTTAATGAAAAGTTTTCACTCAAATCAATTGGTGCCCTATAGATAGAAATCCTTGAAAATTTTCATTATTTTGACTAAGCTTATTTTGTATATATATGCAAAAATAAGAAAATGCAAGTAAAAATCCTAAAATCCTAAAATGAAGGGATAAGAAATTTGTCACCCAAAATCGCCGACCGGTCGGACGACCTCCCCACACATAAAAGTTTGCACCGTCCTCGGTGCACTCAAAGATGAGCAAGGGGGTATGGCGACTCTCCGGATTGCTGCGTGTTCTTAGTCTTGCTTCCATGTTTTCTTGTGGTGCATTCATCATAAAAAGCAAAAATATAACACCATAAGATGAGAAGATATAAAAGCAAGGAAGCATACATTGTTGGAATAAGGTAAATCACTAGAAATGAGTGAGTGAATTAGTGTGACATTGATGACAAATAGGTGTGTGAATTCTAAATTGCGCGGTTTAGAACACACATTAGCATAAAAAGCTATGTCACAAAAGAAGCATGCACTTTACTCATTCTAGTATGCTTGAGATGCTTAAAGTGAACTTGTAAGGTAAAACAAGCATTGAAGAAGCATGAAAGCATTCAAGCTAAACATATATGGATGCATAGAATCAAGAAATACAATGCATTAGGGTAAATGCATAACATCCATCAAGAAGTTGCCTAATCACAAAATAAGGCTCAAATCACATGGTGGCCAAATCATGCAATTCAAAAAGAGTTACAAGCTCGAAGGCAACTCTCATCACTTGGTATTCTTAAAAGGTAAGCATGAAAAACTCAAAATCAAGTAGCAAAATATAACCTCAATACTAGAATCCAACAAATATTATCTAAAAACATTCATGCTAAAATAGCATTTAGGCAATAAGAGGCAACAATGTGTAGTAAACAAGATCAATAAGCCAACACTTATAATGAAAATGGAGGAAATAAAATGAAAACTAAACTAAAACTAACTAACAAACTAACTAACTAACTAATTATCTAACTAAAATAAATGGTTATCCATGGTGTTTGGAAGTGTTGGATGAAGGGTAGGAGAGGGAAGGAAGAAAGGAGGAGGAAAGAAATAGAAAAAGGAGAAGAAAAGAAATGTGGATTGAAGGAAGGGAAGCCACACGTACGCGCGCATGCCGCGCGCACGCGGATGGTTTATTTCGAGAGTGGCGCGTACGCGTCATGTGCGCGAGCGCGCAAATAGGTTTGTGCCAAAGGCACAACGTTGGCGCGGCGCAGGCACAACTCTCTGGAAAAATGCATGGAATGTGGAACTTCTCAATCCACGCGTACGCACGCATGGCGCGCTCGCGTGGATGGTCCAAAACACTTGATGCACGCATACGCGCGCGGTGCGCGTAGGCGTGGATGGTGCTCTGTTTTTAAAAAATTTTTTGCTATGTTTTTTTGCACCAATCCAAGCATTCCAAACCTCCAAACAGCTACCAAGATGCCATAAAATCTTATTTAACATACTAAACTACCAATTAAACTCAACTAACTAAACAAAACATGAAATTAAACTAATTTTACTAATATGTACAAAAGAGAAAATGAAAAGAATTTACCATGGTGGGTTGTCTCCCACCTAGCACTTTTGTTTATTGTCCTTACGTTGGACTCATGAGGAGCTCCTCATCAAGGTGGCTTGTGCTTGTACTCATCTCGGAATTCCCACCAATGCTTGGTTCTCCATTGTGCCCCAAGATTTCTTATGGATTGAGCCAAGTGTTGATGGAGTTCTTCACAAGCTAGGGGCTCCCAATGTTGATCCTCTTTTTCTAATCCAGGATCCCACACTTTATTTTCACACCCGTCTTGAAGTTGATTATCATTATTAGTCCATCCGGGTGGTAAGTAAGGTGAATTCTCTATATAGTGGCCAACAACCCTCCTAGACCCATCTATTTGAGCACTACTCCAACCTTTATATCTCATGTTTGATGCATCAACCATAATGAGCCTTGATTTGCAACGCCCACCACAAAACCTTTTCCGCTTACGCTTCATCCCACAAAGTTCCCTAAGTTGGCCATCCGTTTCAAGCAAACCATATTCAAGTGGGATAATAAAACTAATAGAAATGAATTTCACCCACTCAAATGAAGGTGTAGATGGAAACCTAGGCAAAGATGCTTCCAAAGATCTTGACAAAGCATAACCAACCCTCGTTCTTCTATTTCTAGGGACTTCCACCTCTTCACAAGATCTCTTAATCTCAATCCTTTGTTCAACAATTTTATATAAACCTTTTCCTTTACTCAAATCATAATAGGGAGGGTGAGAAAAATTTACCTCCTCAACGCTTTCAAATCCAACCGGAGAAGGTTCTTCATGCTCAAAGGATTCTTCACCACTAAGACTTGATGCTTGATCTTCATCTCCAAGGGAACTCAATTCTTTCTCTATCCCATCCAAGTCTTCATATGGAATATGCCTTGGAAGGTGTGCACTTTCCTCCCTAGCATCAATTTCAATCATCTTGGAGGGGTTTTCTTCAACTCTATGTTCCCATGGAGGCTCCGCATCTCCTAAGTCTTCTACCACTTCTTCCGTGTCTTCAACAATTAAAGCTTCCTCTAATTGTTCCAATACAAAGCAACTTCCTTCATTTCCCACCGGATTTTCCAATCTCTCCTTCATGCTATGTTCTTCATTTGATTCTCCACATGTAGCCATGGGAGTTCCTTGAGTGTTCAAGCATTGGGAGGCTAATTGATTTGTTACCGCATCCAAGGTGGCCATGAAATTTTGCACATCCCTTTTTATCTCTTCTTGCCCTTGAACAAGAACACCAAGGGTTTCATCCATTAGAGATTGGGGTGGGTGGAAGGGTGTTGCTTGAAATTGATCCAATGCTTCCTTGAGACGATCCCTTGACTCTTGTTCCTCTTGGATTATATGATTAGGGTCATGTGGCTCTTGGATCGATGGACATGAATATTCTTCCATGTGAGGTTGTGGTGGAAGGTAGAATTCATCTTGTGGTTGAAAATTTTCATATATTGGAGGTGGTTCTTGAAAGTGTTGATGTTGGAATGGAGGTGGCTCTATATGTGGCTCATATGGCTCATATGGTTGTTGGTAGGATGGATATAGGTTAGGGTCATATGAAGGTGTTTGGTGAAAAAAGGCTTGTGAGTATGGTTGAGGCTCATGTTGAGGATATGGTTCATAGGCATATGGTGGTGGTTCTTGAAAGTCAGAAGGTGATTCACCATAGCCATTGGATTGATATGCATCATAGAATGGCTCTTCTTCATAGTGCATTGGTGGGGGTTGTTGCCATGAGGATTGATCATAAGCGTATGGCTCCTCCCACCTTTTGTTATCCCATCCTTGATACATTTCTTCATTGTAATCTCCACTTCCTACAACATAGTTGTAATCACACTCATAGCCAAAATGAGAATTCATGATAGCAAGAGGAAAATGAAAACAAAATCAAATAAGAAGCAAGAAAATTAAATCCTAAAACTAGTAAGAGCTAACAAAAGCAAACATATTCACACTATTCACATATATACAATAACCAATAACATAACACCATTGCAACTCCCCGGCAACGGCGCCATTTTGATGATTGGATTTTTGACGGTATAGAATTTCACAAATGAATTCTCATTGCAAGTATAGTTTCTAAACCAATCAATAATCCTTTCATGCAAAAAGTTGTTTGTCACTAGTACAAACCCTAAAATTTATAAACCGAAGTATTGGAACTCGGGTCGTTCTCCCTAGGAATTACAATAAAGTGTCTTGTTATTGGTTGTGAGTTATTTTGGGGTTTTGATAAGAAGCATGAAAGATAAATGACAAGAAAGTAAACCCTAAAAAGATCTTGGCAAGGGTTGGTGGTCAAGGATCTCTATCCTAATCACTAACCACAATATGAGAATTGGCAAGGATTAATCTCATTAAATCATCCTCTAACTAGTAGTAAAGGAAAGTCAAATGAGCTATATCAATCCTAGTCCATAAGTCCTAACTCTCCACTAATTTAATTAGTGAGAACTAGAGTCAATGGATCCCAATCATCAATTACTTGGACATTAGTAACTCAAGAGCTCCTAAGTTACCTTTCCAAGCCAAGAGTATAAAATTCTACTCTAAAATCCAACCAAGCATTTCATCAAACACTTGGAAGGCATAAAAGGAAAGCATAGTAAAATTGCAAGAAAAGTAAATCTACACTACTCAATTGCAAGGAATTAAACAACAACGAATCAAATGAACACAATTATTATGAATTACCTCTAATTGAATTGAAAGAGAATAGGTGATGTGCGGAAAACGATCCGACACAAAACTCACCGGCAAGTGCACCGGGTCGCATCAAGTAATAAAACTCACGGGAGTGAGGTCGATCCCACAAGGATTGAAGGATTGAGCAATTTTAGTTTAGTGGTTGATTTAGTCAAGCAAACAAGTGTTGGTTGTGTGAAATTGTGTTGACAGGAATTAAATTGCAGAGAATGTAAAGGGGAGTGGGTGATTTGCAGGAAATTAAAGGGAACAAAAAGAAAAAGAGCTGAATCTTAAAGTGCAAGTAATGTAAATTGCAGAAACTTAAAGTGCAAGGAATATAAATGACTTGAAAAATAAAAGGGGAATGGGAATTGGATCTGCAGGAATTAAACAAGGAAAAGCAAAATTTAACAGAATGAAAAGTAATTGATGGAATTAGTTGAATGGATCTCAAACTAAAAGGAAAATAAGCTTGGCGTAGTAATTAAACAAGGAAATTAAAATGGAAACCAATAGATCTCAGGACCCAAGAGACTAGATAACTCGTCTAGATCTCAATGCCTTCCTAGATTCAATTCAGAGAGCAAATGCAAAATTAAAGAAGAGAGCAATGTAGAAATGTAAATCCAAGTTTAATTTCCAGAAGTTGCAGTAAGAAAAACAGAGAGATCTCAAAGTGAGATTGAGACAGAATTTCCTCAATTCTTCAACACCCAAGACTCAAGACAAGTGTAGATGAAATTGAAAACAAGAAAACTAAGAGGAAGAGAATTCAATTCTCCTTCCCCAAGACTCAGAATCTCAAAATAGCTCAGGACCCAAAAGTTCTCTACTGTGAATACTATGAAAATTCTCAAAGAAAACTCTCAAAAGAAAAGCTCCTAAAACTTCAAATCCTAAGCTATTTATACACTTTCTTCAAATGATCATTAAGCCTTGAATTGGGCCTTTAGTCTTGATGGAATTGGGTTGATAGTGGCCTCCGTTGATTGCTCTTGGTGTTGGGCAGAAATCCACTCGTGAACCGGGCCATGAACAATTCACGTTTGAGTCAACGTTTGAGGCAAACGTTGACTCAAACATCTTCGCATGTAAAATTATGCAGCTAGGCCAAGATGCTGTCATCCACGTTTGGCTCAACGTTTGAGGTCAAACGTGAGCTCAAACGTGGACCTTCCCATGCTCCCTTTTTGGCCAACGTTTGGCCCAACGTTTGAGGCAAACGTTGGCGCAAACGTTGCTCAACTAAACCATCAATCAGGGGTGCTTTGCCATGCTCTTCCTTGCCAAAATGTAGCCAACGTTTGACCTCACATTTGAGGCAAACGTTGGCTCAAACGTTGCCGTGCCCAGGAGCTCTATTTTCCTTCTTTTTGGCGCCAACGTTTGACCTCACGTTTGAGGCAAACGTTGGTGCAAACGTTGCCTTCCCCTGCTTCTTCTTCAGCCAACGTTTGCCTCAACGTTTGAGGCAAACATTGGCGCAAACATTGGCTCTTCCCAGGGTGTTCTTCATCTGCTTCTCACGTTTGAGTTAATGTTTGAGGCAAACGTTAGCTCAAACGTGAATCCCTTCTTTCAAAGCCCATTCTTGCAACCTTCTTCCAAGCTTTATTCCTCCTATCATCAATCAACAATTGTATCAAAGCTATGCCATAATCATGAGAATTATTCTTCTTCTTGTCATGTGAGCAATTATGGTGCAAAAACTCATGAAAATGCATCAATTTTATCCATGGTTGATTGAATCAAAGGAAACATGAATTTCAACCCAATTGGCTTACTTATGGCTTAAGAAAGTGCATAAAACTAAATGAAAACAAAGAAAAAAGACTAGTGAAACTAGGCTAAGATGACTTGTCATCACAACACCAAACTTAAAACTTGCTTGTCCCCAAGAAAGAACAGAATTATTAAGAAGAAAGAATGAAAAAGGAAGAGAATGCTCATGTTAGCAGAATATTATTGGTAGCTCATGGGGTTTTATGTAGATATGTAACTACTCACTTCTTATTGACATGTAGGCCTAGAAAGTTTCCTCTAAGCATCAAGCAACACACTGCTATGACCTCTCATTACTCCTTTGTCCTTGTTTTACTGAATTTTTTTTTCTTTATAAACTTTAGTTCAGTGTCATGTGTAACAAGCTCTTTTCTTTATTTATGCTTGACACATTATTCACTTTAGACACTTGGCTCACATGCCTTCTTAGAACATTGATGCCTGATGACAAGTCATCATATACCCATTTTTCAAGCTAATTTCACTTGTTTTATTAGTCTTTATGCACTTTCTTGCATCCTAAGTAAGTGATTTGGAGTGAAAATGCATAATTTCTTTAGATTAAGCAACTACCATGAATTTGATGCTAACTCATGAGGTTTAAGCTAAATTTAACTGAATTCTAATTGATTTATAAGCCTTGTGAATTTAGTGATACTTTGAGTAGTTGTTTTGGTTGATTGTAGGTGAAGAAAAGAAGAAAAGAGAAAGCGTGGCTTAAGAAAGCGTGGCCCAAGGAGAAAAGGTGTGGCGCAAGAAGGAGGGAAGCACGTATTGCCCTCCACAAGGGCACACTGCCCTCTAGGAGGGCAACATAAGCAAACAAGGCTTGAAAGGCAACTCTGCCCTGCCCACGACAAGGGCAGAGCACAAAATTGTGCCTTGGATCAAAGAAGAACAAAACCTTGCCCTGCCCTCCACAAGGGCAGTATCGGGCCTTCATGGAAAATAAATCAAAGGAAAAAGCCTACCAATGCTTGCCACAAGAGTTGAACACGGGACAATGAGGAAGCAAGGAACTAAGCTTCATTATGGTGCCAAGAAAGCCAAGGAAAAGGAGTAGCATGTGTTTCGGCCATGTCTCGAACGCGGGACTTCAGTTTGGAAACACTGCCCTGTCCTCCGCGAGGGCAGGGCAGCATTTTATTGTGGCACGGCCAGCGCACCAACCTGGTGCACCAAAGCATCATCCGGCAGCACTAGCAGCACGCACAGGCATCAAATCTGGTGCACCAGAATTTTCTGCCCTGCCCTCCGCGAGGGCAGGGCAGCATCCTGCAGCACACACCAACGCACCACGCTCGCACCAAGGCTGCACGCATCAATTTTCTGCCCTGCCGAGGGCAGGGCAGCCTCCTGGAAGCTAATTCTTCATGGGCTAAAATTGGATTAAAAATCCAATAAAATTCATTTCTTCACCAAATCAAAAGCCCATCCAAATCCCAAGATCCAAGAATAGAAAGTGTATAAATAGAAGATAGTTTGATGTAATTAGGACCTTTTACTTTACTTTTGAACTTTGAATTTTCCTTTGAACCTTTACTTTTATTTTGAGCTTTTGAACTTTCTCTTAGGGACTTCACTGAGATTTCAGAGAATTGGGGAGGAGAATTGATCTCTCTTCTTCCTCGTTCTTGTGTGGGCATTTTTTATTTTTCTTGTTTGAGTTTTGGGTGTGAAGAATTGAGGAAATTCTGTCTCAATCTCCATTCAAAATCTCTTTAATTCCTCTTCTGCATAATTAAGTTGAATTTCAATTCCTTTACTGCTTCTTCTTCAATTTCTTGTTAATTGCTTTGTGGGCTTGGATCTGGGAAGGCAATTGAGATCTAGACTTTGCTTTCTAGTCTCTTGAGTCCTGAGATCCCTTTTTCCTCTTTGGTTCTTCTATGAACCTTTGCTGCAGTTTTATTTCATTTTCTGTCTGAATGTTAATTACTTCCAATTTATCTTCTACTTTATTAATTGTTGCAATTTACTTTCTCTTGCTGGAATTCTGAATTCCCAATCCTTAATTCCCTTTTCCATTCAAGCAATTTAAATTTCTTGCAATTTAAGTTACTGCAATTTACATTTCTTGCACTTTAAGTTTCAGTCATTTAATTTCTTGTTCTTTAAGATTCAGCACTTTTACTTTCCTGTCTTTCAATTTACTGCAATTCTCCTCTCTCCCTTTACATTCCAAGCAATTTAGCTTCTGTTAAAGATAAACCACTCAACCAATACTTGATTCGCTTGACTAAATCAACCACTAAACTAAAATTGCTCAATCCTTCAATCCCTGTGGGATCGACATCACTCATGTGAGTTATTATTACTTGATGCGACCCGGTACACTTGCCGGTGAGTTTTGTGTCGGATCGTTTTCCGCACATCAAGTTTTAAAACTTCATTCTAGCTATAGATTGAAGTTTCATTGATTTTCTGGATATGTGTGTTTATTATTGTGTGTTTGTATGACAGGTACAAGAAGATCTTCCCCTGTCCTCTCTGAAATTGACCAAAGAACTCTTCGAAGAATAAGAAGAGCTGAAAGAGGAAAGAACGTTATTGGAGAGGAAGAATCTGAGGAGGAATTCCAAGAGATGGAAGGAGATCCATCAAATCTCAATCAGCCAGGAGGAGGGGCCAACAATAACCCACAACAAAGAAGGGTCCTGGCTTCATACACATTTGCAAATTCTAGACACTGTGGAAGTAGCATTCTTACTCCTAATGTCAATGCAAACAATTTTGAACTAAAGCCACAACTCATCACTTTGGTTCAAAACAACTGTTCTTTTGGAGGAGGACCATTGGAGGACCCAAATCAACACTTATCCACCTTCTTGAGGATTTGTGATACTGTGAAAACCAATGGTGTGCCTCCTGACAGCTACAAGTTGCTGCTCTTTCCATTTTCTCTCAGAGACAAAGCCACTCAATGGCTAGAGACATTTCCAAAGGAGAACATCAACACGTGGGATGACTTGGTAAGCAAGTTCCTTGCCAAATTTTATCCCCCTCAAAGGATCATAAGATTGAAGACTGAGGTGCAGACATTCACTCAAATGGAGGCTGAAAATTTATATGAAGCATGGGAAAGATATAAGGCATTATTGAGGAAATGTCCACCAGAGATGTTCACTGAGTGGGACAAGCTGCAGAACTTCTATGAGGGACTCACTGTTAAGGCTCAAGAAGCACTTGATCATTCAGCTGGAGGCTCATTACAACTCATGAAAACTATAGAGGAAGCTCAAAATCTCATTGATATGGTGGCTAACAACCAATATTTCTTTGCTCATCAAAGACAACGCCAACCATCACAAAGAAGAGGAGTAATGGAGTTGGAAGGAGTGGACTCAATTCTAGCTCAGAACAAGATAATGCAGCAGTAGATTCAACAACAATTTGAGCAAATGGCCAAAAGGATTGATGGCCTGCAAGTTGCATCAGTGAGTGCCACAAGCCAACCATCAACTACTTGGGGTCAGAATGAAGAAATTCAAGAGGAGCAACAGCAAGAGCAAGTCCAATACATGCATAACCAAAATCTTGGAACTAATGAAGTCTATGGTGATACTTACAATCCATCTTGGAAGAACCATCCTAATCTCAGATGGGGGGACAACCACAATCAAAGCCAACAGCCATGGCAAAGGAACTCAACTCAAAACAATTGGAAAAACACAAACAACAACCAGCCAAACACTAGCCAGAACACATACAGAAAACCACAAAATACTTATCCTAACTCCAACCATTATCCACCCAATAACCACCCAACAAACCAAAACACCTATCATCATCCATCAACAACCCAAAACCAACCAATCTCACAAGACTCTCAGAGGATCACTAATCTAGAAATGCTCATGGAAAAGATGATGAAAAACCAAGAAATGACAACAAAGAACCAAGAAGCTTCCATGAAGAACCTGGAGAGGCAGATTGGGCAAATTTCCAAGCAAATTTCTGTTGAAAAACCATCAAGCTCACTACCAAGTGACACCATTCCTAACCCAAAAGAGGAATGCAAGGCAATACAGTTGAGGAGTGGAAAAATACTGCTGAAAGATGAATAAGCCACCAAGAAGCCTAAAGAGAGTGACGAGAAACAGGTTGAAAAAGAGGCAGCCAATGATGAAGATGCAACAGCAAGCAATCAACCTCAGAATCAACCTCAAGAAAAAGAAGATAGGCCACAGAATCTAAAGAAAGGAAAGCAGATCATGGAAGAACCAATTCTAAAACAACTTCAAGGGGAGAAAAGCTTGACACCCCCACTGCCTTATCCTCAAAAATTCCATAAGGAGACAAAGGACCGACACTTTTCTAAATTCCTAGAGACTTTCAAGAAACTGGAAATCAACATACCTTTAGCTGAGGCATTGGAGCAAATGCCTCTGTATGCCAAGTTTTTGAAGGAGCTCATCAATAAAAAGAGAGATTGGAATGAGAAGGAAACGGTAATGCCCAGTGAGGAATGTAGCGCCATGCTCCAAAAAGGAATTCCACCAAAGCTTAAAGATCCAGGGAGTTTTGTAGTGTCATGCACCATAGGCAAACTAGCCTTGGACAAAGCTCTCTGTGATCTTGGAGCTAGTATCAACTTAATGCCCTTATCCATGATAAGGAAGCTGGCTATAAAAGAACTCAAACCCACCAGGATGTCACTAGTCATGGCCGACAGATCAATCAAGACACCAAATGGAATTGTAGAAAATTTGCTAGTAAAGGTTGGAGAATTTATCTTCCCTGCGGACTTTGTAATCCTAGATACTGATGAGGAAGGAAACAATTCAATCATATTGGGAAGACCATTTCTAGCAACTGCAAGAGCCATCATAGATGTGGAAAAAGGAGAAATGATTTTCAGAGTACACAATGAGCAAATGATCATAAATGTTTTTAAGTCAATGCAACACCCCCCTGAGCAGGAAGATCATTTGAGAGTGGATATGATAGAGAGCCTGGTGGAAGAAATGTTAGATACTAATCAGCATGAGCAAGAAAAAGACAATCAGGAAACAATAGAAGAACACGCAGCTGAAATTTCCATAGACAAAGAGGTGGAACCAAACAAGAAAGGAGAAGTGCAAAAGCAAGAACTGAAGCCATTACCTTCTCATCTCAAATATGCATTTCTTGGCACTTCAGAGAGCTTCCCAGTGATTATTAATTCATCCCTGACAAAGAAAGAAGAAGGAGAGCTTCTTGATGTTCTCAGAGCTCACAAGAATGCTTTAGGATGGACCATTGATGATCTGAAAGGCATTAGCCCTACAATATGTATGCATAAAATTCTTTTGGAGGACAATTCCAAAGCAGTAATTCAACCTCAGAGAAGACTAAATCCTGCAATGAAGGAAGTCATCCAGAAGGAAGTAATGAAATTATGGAATGCAGGAATCATATATCCTATTTCCGATAGCTCATGGATAAGCCCAGTCCAAGTGGTACCAAAGAAAGGTGGGATGACAGTCATTATTAATGAGAGGAGTGAACTCATTTCCACAAGAACTGTGACGGGATGGAGGATGTGTATTGACTATAGAAGGCTGAATGATGCCACACGCAAAGATCACTTCCCACTTCCTTTCATTGATCAGATGCTTGAAAGGTTGGCTGGCCATGGTTATTATTGCTTCCTGGATGGCTATTCTGGGTATAATCAGATAGTGGTAGATCCAAAGGACCAAGAAACGACTTCATTCACATGCCCAGTTAGAGTTTTTGCTTATAGAAGAATGCCATTCGGATTATGCAATGCCCCAGCCACTTTTCAAAGGTGTATGCTCTCCATTTTCTCAGATATGGTTGAAAAATTTTTAGAGGTTTTCATGGATGACTTCTCTGTTTTTGGTGATAATTTCAATACTTGCCTAAACCATCTAACCCTTGTTTTGAAACGGTGCCAAGAAACTAATTTGGTTTTGAACTGGGAGAAGTGCCATTTCATGGTGCCTGAGGGGATTGTTCTTGGTCATAAAGTTTCAAGAAAAGGGATAGAGGTTGACAAGGCAAAAGTGGAAATAATAGAAAAGCTCCCTCCACCAACTAATGTGAAATCTGTTAGAAGTTTCTTGGGGCATGCAGGATTTTATAGAAGATTTATCAAAGATTTTTCTAAAATAGCCAAACCTTTGAGTAACCTGTTAATGATTGATAAACCTTTTGTTTTTGATGAAAATTGCCAGCATGCCTTTGAAACTTTAAAACATAAACTCACAACAGCACCAATTATCACACCCCCGGATTGGAACTTACCTTTTGAACTCATGTGTGATGCAAGTGATATTGCAATTGGTGCTGTACTTGGACAAAAGAAGGGAAACTTGCATCATGTCATATATTATGCAAGTAAAGTATTGAATGAGGCTCAAAAAAATTACACTACCACAGAGAAGGAATTGTTAGCTGTAGTCTATGCATTTGATAAGTTTAGATCGTACTTGATAGGATCTAAAATTGTGGTTTATACTGATCATGCCGCCCTCAAGTATTTGATGTCAAAGCAGGATGCTAAACCAAGACTTATCAGGTGGATTTTACTCCTACAAGAATTTGACATTGAGGTAAGGGACAGGAAAGGCACTGAAAACCAAGTTGCTGATCATTTGTCAAGGCTGCCACAAGAAACAATTCAAAAGGCCTCACAACCTGTGAATGAAAGCTTCCCAGATGAACATCTTATGCTGATCCAACAAACACCATGGTTTGCTGATATAGCAAACTACAAAGTGGGGAGGAAGATACCTCAAGAATTCACTAAGCAACAAGTGAAGAAACTAATCAATGAAGCAAGGAAGTTCTTGTGGGATGAACCTTATCTGTTCAAAAGATGTTCTGATGGAATAATTAGGAGATGTGTCCCTGAGAGTGAAATAAGAGATATATTATGGCATTGCCATGGCTCAGCTTATGGTGGACATTTTGGTCCAGAAAGAACAGCTGCAAAGATATTGCAAAGTGGTTTCTATTGGCCAACTATCTTCAAAGATGCCAGAGAGTTTGTCCACCAATGTAATGAATGCCAGAGAGCAGGAGGATTAACAAGAAGGAATGAGATGCCGTAGAACTTCATTTTGGAAGTAGAATTGTTTGATCTTTGGGGCATTGATTTCATGGGACCCTTTCCTCCTTCTTATTCTTTCAGATATATCTTGGTAGCAGTGGAGTATGTTTCAAAGTGGGTGGAAGCCATAGCCACAACTACCTGTGATGCACAAATTGTCCTTCAATTCCTAAAGAAGCACATCTTTACTAGATATGGAGTACCCAAGGGTCTCATCAGTGATGGTGGTGGTCATTTTTGTAACAAACAAATGGAGAAACTTCTTCATAAATATGGAGTTATTCATAAAGTGACCACACCATATCACCCTCAGACTAATGGGCAGGCTGAATTAGCAAACAGGGAACTGAAGAAAATCCTAGAGAAAACAGTAGGTAGCACAAGAAAGGATTGGGCTAGGAAATTGGAAGATGCACTTTGGGCGTACAGAACAGCTTTCAAAACTCCCATTGGGAAGTCCCCCTTTCAGCTGTTATATGGCAAATCTTGTCATCTCCCTGTAGAGCTTGAACACAAAGCCTTTTGGGCAACTAAACTTCTAAATCTTGATTCTGAAGCAGCAGGGGAGAAAAGGCTGTTGCAGCTAAATGAGCTGGATGAGTTTAGGCTAGAAGCCTATGAAAATACCAAGATATACAAGGAAAAAGCCAAGAGATGGCATGACAGGAAGATTTTGAAGAAAGAATTCAAACCTGGACAACAAGTACTCTTGTACAACTCACGACTCAAGATATTCCCTGGAAAGCTTAAGTCTAAGTGGACTGGTCCATATTTGGTAACTAAGGTCTTTCCTTATGGGAGTATTGAATTGCTAGATGAAGCAACAAAGAGTCGGTTTATAGCAAATGGTCATAGAGCAAAATTATACCTAGGAGGACAATGGAACAAGGAAAAAGAGGTTCAGAACCTAAATCCTCCTTGAAGCGAAAATAGAAGATGTCAAGCTAGTGACAATAAAAGAGCGCTAGTTGGGAGGCAACCCAACCTGAGGTAGTTTTCTTTCATAGCTTTTTCAATAAAAATGTTGAATAATTGGTATGGATTGCAAGGAGCTAAGTTTGGTGTTGCACACCAAAACAAATTAAGGGAGAATGAAAGATTCTAAGTTTGGTGTTCCACCAAAAATATCATTTAAAAACACATTCTCACCTCTTGCATGATGCTAGCTCCAAGCAACCAAACACATTATTCAACTGTTTAATTGCTTTCTAGCTTTAATCTCATTAACCTTTAGCAAGGACACAAGGCTTCACATATGGTTAAATTGTTGCATAAGAGGCAGTGGCAAACAATTAAGTTTGGTGTTCCCACACCAAAATAAATCCAAGAGCCACACTCAGTTTATGCATACTGACCATGCAATTAAGGGCTTGAGAAGCAAGCAACTTTGAGAATTATGCAGGACATAAGTCAACAATTGAAGATATTATGCATCTTAACTCAAAGAGAACACAACAGAAGGAAGAATCAAAGGGCTGCAACTTCGAAGGTTGTATCTAAACTTAATCCTTGCTGCTGTGAAATGTTTTGAATCTGGAAACCATTGTATGTCTTGCTAAAGTGTTTATCTAGTTGCAAGTGAAATTGTTTGTTAAGAATGCTAAATCTGCATAATGCTTGTTATCCATCACTTAGCTAAATTTTGTCTTGTGTCCCACATGCTTGAATAAAAGAGAATTGTTTGAATTGAAAAGTGAAATATCCAATGTTGCATAAGTAAGAATGGAAGTTAATGGTGGTATATGTGTTTGATTAAATGCATAACTCATGAAATAATTGCTGCATAATATCATTTTCATTTAAGTGTGAGTTAGCTTGCTGTTATAAAGATTCTTATCAATAAAGAAAAAAAAAAGCCCTTGGGAACAAAAACAGAAAGAAAAGGAAGAAGAAAAAGCCAATGTGGTAAGAAAAACAAAGAATAAAGGTTGGACACCAATAGCTTGGACCCTAGGACATATGCCTGTGGTGTTCTTGTACTAAGATATGCTTGGATAAGTAAATTCTAAGGGGTATTTTAAAACCCGGTCACTTAGATCAACTGATTTGGGATGGCCAATTGAAAGTCCACAATAAAGAGCAACTTAGATACAGAACATTTAGTTATCCAAAGAGATGCTGGGCATCAATGATCCTAGGAAGAAATAGTGAGCCATGTGTCTGTGGTGGAAAGATGTTGAGTAAAAGAAAAGAAAAAAATAAAGCCAAAGGCTACTACTGCAACATTAGACACCAAACCTCTAAAAGAATAATAAGCTTGTTAAGCATTATAAGAAAAGAAAAGTTAGCAAGGGAGTAATTAAAAAGTAAGTCTTATAACAGCAAGTTTAGCAAGCCTTTGAGGAAAGATGTATATTATGTAACAGCAACAATAATTGAGTTATCATTGTCTGCATAAAGACTCCATAAATCAAGTTCTGCTATATGCCTAATAAGTATATGTGTTCTTTTCTTATTCATTTCAATTGCTCTTAATTTTGATGCTTGCTTGGGGACAAGCAAGATTTAAGTTTGGTGTTGTGATGACAAGTCATCATATACCCATTTTTCAAGCTAATTTCACTTGTTTTATTAGTCTTTATGCACTTTCTTGCATCCTAAGTAAGTGATTTGGAGTGAAAATGCATAATTTCTTTAGATCAAGCAACTACCATGAATTTGATGCTAACTCATGAGGTTTAAGCTAAATTTAACTGAATTCTAATTGATTTATAAGCCTTGTGAATTTAGTGATACTTTGAGTAGTTGTTTTGGTTTATTGTAGGTGAAGAAAAGAAGAAAAGAGAAAGCGTGGCTTAAGAAAGCGTGGCCCAAGGAGAAAAGGTGTGGCACAAGAAGGAGGGAAGCAAGTATTGCCCTCCACAAGGGCACACTGCCCTCTAGGAGGGCAACATAAGCAAACAAGGCTTGAAAGGCAACTCTGCCCTGCCCACGACAAGGGCAGAGCACAAAATTATGCCTTGGATCAAAGAAGAACAAAACCTTGCCCTGCCCTCCACAAGGGCAGTATCGGGCCTTCATGGAAAATAAATCAAAGGAAAAAGCCTACCAATGCTTGCCACAAGAGTTGAACACGGGACAATGAGGAAGCAAGGAACTAAGCTTCATTATGGTGCCAAGAAAGCCAAGGAAAAGGAGTAGCGTGTGTTTCGGCCATGTCTCAAACGCGGGACTTCAGTTTGGAAACACTGCCCTGCCCTCCGCGAGGGCAGGGCAGCATTTTATTGTGGCACGGCCAGCGCACCAACCTGACGCACCAAAGCATCATCCGACAGCACCAGCAGCACGCACAGGCATCAAATCTGGCGCACCAAAATTTTCTGCCCTGCCCTCCGCGAGGGCAGGGCAGCATCCTGCAGCACACACCAACGCACCACGCTCGCACCAAGGCTGCACGCATCAATTTTCTGCCCTGCCCTCCACAAGGGCAGGGCAGCCTCCTGGAAGCTAATTCTTCATGGGCTAAAATTGGATTAAAAATCCAATAAAATTCATTTCTTCACCAAATCAAAAGCCCATCCAAATCCCAAGATCCAAGAATAGAAAGTGTATAAATAGAATATAGTTTGATGTAATTAGGACCTTTTACTTTACTTTTGAACTTTGAATTTTCCTTTGAACCTTTACTTTTATTTTGAGCTTTTGAACTTTCTCTTAGGGACTTCACTGAGACTTCAGAGAATTGGGGAGGAGAATTGATCTCTCTTCTTCCTCGTTCTTGTGTGGGCATTTTTTATTTTTCTTGTTTGAGTTTTGGGTGTGAAGAATTGAGGAAATTCTGTCTCAATCTCCATTCAAAATCTCTTTAATTCCTCTTCTGCATAATTAAGTTGAATTTCAATTCCTTTACTGCTTCTTCTTGAATTTCTTGTTAATTGCTTTGTGGGCTTGGATCTGGGAAGGCAATTGAGATCTAGACTTTGCTTTCTAGTCTCTTGAGTCCTGAGATCCCTTTTTCCTCTTTGGTTCTTCTGTGAACCTTTGCTGCAGTTTAATTTCATTTTCTGTCTGAATGTTAATTACTTCCAATTTATCTTCTACTTTATTAATTGTTGCAATTTACTTTCTCTTGTTGGAATTCTGAATTCCCAATCCTCAATTCCCTTTTCCATTCAAGCAATTTAAATTTCTTGCAATTTAAGTTACTGCAATTTACATTTCTTGCACTTTAAGTTTCAGTCATTTAATTTCTTGTTCTTTAAGATTCAGCACTTTTACTTTCCTGTCTTTCAATTTACTGCAATTTTCCCCTCTCCCTTTACATTCCAAGCAATTTAGCTTCTGTTAAAGATAAACCACTCAACCAATACTTGATTCGCTTGACTAAATCAACCACTAAACTAAAATTGCTCAATCCTTCAATCCCTGTGGGATCGACCTCACTCATGTGAGTTATTATTACTTGATGCGACCCGGTACACTTGCCGGTGAGTTTTGTGTCGGATCGTTTTCCGCACATCAATGCCCATCACCTCTTTGGGTTACTAAATGTCTTGTAGCTAGGTTGCTCTTGATAGTGGACTTTCAGTTGATAATCCCGGGTTAGTTAACCCAAGTTACCAAGTGTTGATGCACTCCAAAGAACTTAATAGTCCAAGCAGATCCTAGTGCAAAGACACCACAGGCATATATTCTAAGGTTCAAGCTATTGGTGTCTAGCTTTGTTTCTTTTTTTTTCTTTTGTTCTGTTGCCACTTTTGGCTTTTTCTTTTCTCTTTTTGTTTTTCTTTTCACCCAAGGACTTTTATTCTGTTGAGATTCATAGACAGTGAACTACTTTCTACTTAAAAAGAGAACAATCTATTCCTTTTATTCACTAACAGTGAGTTACCACACAATCACACATACATGCCACCACTTACTATTATTTGACTTCTAGCTAGCAAAGAACCATCTTACTTCATGTTTCAAACATTTCTTTTATTGAATTGAAAAGACTTAGGGGACAAAGCATGCATTAGTTAAGTGAAAGTAAACACACAAGCACATACTTAGACTAGCCTACTTATTGCAAAGAATATTCAAGATGCACAACTACTAAACTAATAGTTACTGTTAAGATGGGCATATTCAAACATCCAATTTAGAGCAATTCAATGCTGATGGAGTTAAGTGACAATACAACCTCTTGGTGGCTTCTTCTTCTTACTCTCAGCTAATGGTGTGTAGCCCTCCCAAGAGAGTGATTGAATTCCTGTAGAGTTAATGGAAGTTGCTTGTTTCTCAAGCCCTTAGGTAATTGGTTAGTGTGCAAGACTTTCTTGTAGGCTTTTGAACTTACTTTGGTGTGTAAACACCAAACTTAGTCCCTTGCCACTGCTTCTGATGCATCAAGTTAACCACATGTGAAATCCTTATGTCTTTGCTAAAGGCAATAAAACTAAAAACTAGAAACAGACAATGATTAAATGATTCATCTGATTGCTTGGAGCTAGCAACCCTTTATGCAGAAGGTGAGAATGTGTTTTTAAATGAGATTTTGGTGGAACACCAAACTTAGAATCCTTCATTCTCCCTTAAATTGTTTTGGTGTGCAATACCAAACTTAGCTCCTTGCAATATAGGTGAATCTACTTAACCTTTTTATTGAACTAGCTATGAAAAAAAGAACTACCTCAGGTTGGGTTGCCTCCCAACAAGCGCTCTTTTAATGTCACTAGCTTGACATCCTTCATTCTTTGATCATGGGGGTTGAAAATCATAGTGCCTCAACTTTTCTCCTCTTACTATGAACTGATGACAAGTCATCTTAACCTAGTTTCACTAGTCTTTTTCTTTGTTTTCATTAGGTTTTATGCACTTTCTTGCATTCTAAGTAAGTGATTTGGAATGGAAATGCATAACTTCTTTGAATCAAACAACCACCATATAATTGATGCTAAATCATGAGGTTTAGGCTAAATTTAATTGAGTTTTAATGATTTATAAACCTTGTGAATTTGGTGATACTTTGATTGGTTGTTTTGATTAATTGTAGGTGAAGAAAAGAAGAAAGCGTGGCCTAAGAAGTGTGGCTCAAGGAAGAAAAAGTGTAGCCAAGGAAGGAAGAAGTGTGGCACAACAATGAAGGAAAACCATGAAGCTCACTCCAAGAGCACCATGCTCACCAAGGGAGCGCTACATTTTCTCTCAAGGAACCAAGGCACAATGCTCTGCTCACTTTGTGAGCTGAGCACAATAGGAAGCCAAGAAACAAGGAAAGGAAAAACAATGCTCAGCTCACCAAGTGAGCATTGTCGAAAGCATTGAAGAAATAATTCAAAGAAAACAAGTTGCAAGTGCATGCTCCAAGACTTGAACCCATGACCAAGGGGGATGAGGGAGGCGCTACTCACAAGGAAAAATAAGCCAAAAATGGCCAAATGCATTCCCCAAGGTTCGAACTCAACACCTTGAGGAAGCAAGGAGCAAGGCATCACAAGAAAACCAAGGAAAAGCTTCAGCGCATGCTTCCCATGGGTTTCGAACCAAGGACCTTCCCTTGGAAGAGCCAATGCTCAGCTCACTTAGTGAGCAGAGCGCTACTTCATGGGCATCACGCAAGCACCAAGACACGGGCCAGGGGAGTGGAGCACGCAACAAATTTGGCACGGTCCAGCATCACAAGGCACGCACAAGACATGCACCAAGGCACCAATGCTCAGCTCAACTTGTGAGCTGAGCATTCCCCTGATGCATTGCACGCTACAAGGGAATCCACACAAGGCCTTAATGCTCAGCTCAACTTGTGAGCTGAGCATCCCCCTGGAAGCAAATTCTTCATGGGCTGAAAATTGAATTAAAAATCCAACTTAATTCATTTCTTCACCAAATCAAAAGCCCATCCAAATTCCAAAATCCAAGAATAGAAAGTGTATAAATAGGAGCTAGTTTGATGTAATTAGGGACCTTTAGACTTTATTTTGAATTTTCCTTTTTACTTGCATTTTAATTTTGAACTTTGGAATTTCTTAGAGAATTGGGAAGGAGAATTGATCTCTCTTCTTCCTTGTTCTTGCTTGAGCACTCTTTACTTTTCTTGCTTTGGATCTTGGGTGAAGAATTGAAGAACTTCTGTTTCAATCTCACCTTGAGATCTCTTGTTTATTTTTTTCTGCATAATTGAATTTTACTTTCTGTTTATTGCTTCTGCTTCTACTCTTTCTGCAATTTCCTTTTCTTTACTTCTTTTGCAATTGTTCTTGTTGGATCAAGGAAGGATTTGAGATCTAGACTTGTTATCTAGTCTCTTCCACTCCTAAGATCTTGAACCACCTTTAAATTGCTGCAAATTAAGCACTGCTTTCCTGTTTTTAAATTCTTCAAGGCATTTTACTTTTCTGTCAAGATTTACTTCACTGCAAGCCAATTTCCTCTTTTATGTTTAATGCAATCTACTTGTTCTTGTTTAAATTCTGCAATCCTAATTCTCAATCCTTTTTACAATTCAAGAAATTTACATTTCTTGCACTTTAAGCTTCATCCATTTAAATTTCTTGCAATCTAAGTTCCTGCACTTTATATTACTTGCACTTTAAGATTCAGTCTCTTTACTTCTTTGCTCTTTAGTTTACTGCAATTCTCCCTTTCCCCTTTACATTTTATGCAATTTAGCTTCTGTCAATTATAAACACTCAACCAATACTTGATTCGCTTGACTAAATCAATCACTAAACTAAAATTGCTCAATCCTTCAATCCCTGTGGGATCGACCTCACTCTAAGTGAGTTTTACTACTTGATGCGACCCGGTACACTTGCCGGTGAGTTTTGTGTCGGATCGTTTTCCGCACATCAAGTTTTTGGCGCCGTTGCCGGGGATTGAATTAGATTGACAATGATTAAGTGAAGTGGAGATCTAGATCAAGCACTTTTTCTTTTCTGTTTCTTTATTTTCTTACTAACCCATTAACTGTTTGAATTTTTGCTTAAGCTAACTAACTTCACTCTAGCAATAGAGTGTTTAATTCTGGTTCATGGTTCTGTGTTTATGTCAGGAGGAAGAAGCGATGAATCCACACCTTTGATCCTGAAACACTTTGGAGGTTGAGAAGAGAACCAAGAAATGGAGGAAAATCTAACAAATCCACCAGGTGGAGCAGCCAACAACAACAACAATCCACCTCAGAGAAGAGTTTTGGCTTCCTATACATTTGCAAATCCTAGACATTGTGGGAGTAGCATTCTCACCCCAAATGTTAATGCAAATAACTTTGAACTAAAGCCACAACTCATTACCTTGGTTCAAAACAATTGTTCTTATGGAGGAGGACCACTTGAAGATCCAAATCAACACTTGTCTACTTTCTTGAGGATTTGTGACACTGTCAAAACCAATGGAGTGCATCCTGACAGCTACAAGCTACTGCTCTTTCCATTCTCTCTCAGAGACAAAGCCACTCAATAGTTGGAATCCTTCCCAAGAGATAGCATCAACAATTGGGATGATTTGGTAACCAAGTTTCTTGCCAAATTTTACCCACCTCAAAGGGTCATTAGGTTGAAGACTGAGGTACAAACATTCACACAAATGGAGGCTGAACCCATCTATGAGGCATGGGAGAAATACAAGGCTCTAATCAGGAAGTGTCCTCCTGAAATGTTCACTGAATGGGATAGGTTGCAGAATTTTTATGAAGGCTTGACATTGAAATCCCAGGAACCATTGGATCACTCAGCTGGAGGCTCTTTGCAGCTCATGAAAACTGCAGAGGAGGCCCAAAATCTCATTGATATGGTGGCTAACAACCAGTATTTCTTTGCTCACCAAAGGCAACGCCAACCATCACAAAGGAAAGGAGTAATGGAGTTGGAAGGAGTGGACTCAATTCTAGCTCAAAACAAAATGATGCAGCAGCAAATTCAACAACAATTTGAGCAAATGGCCAAGAGGATTGATAGCCTCCAAGTTGCAGCAGTCAACACAAGCCAATCATCAACCAAATGGGGGCAAAATGAAGAAAACCAAGAAGATCAGCAGCAGGAACAACCTCAATATGTGCACAACCAAAGCTCCGGCCAAAATGAAGTCTATGGTGACACCTACAATCCATCCTGGAAGAATCATCCAAACATAAGATGGGGAGATAACCACACTCAAAACCAGCAACCATGGCAAAGAAACTTATACCAAAACAACTCAAGAAACAACCAAAACCACAACCAGCAAAATACTAGCCCCAATCCATATAGAAAACCCCAAAACAACCACCCAAATTCTAGCTACTATCAACCCAATAACCAAACCACTAACCAAAACACCTACCATCAACCTTCAACATCTCACAACCAGCCACAAGCGTCACAAGACACTCAAAGAATCTCCAATTTGGAGATATTGATGGAAAAGATGATGAAGCACCAAGAGATAATGATGGAGAAACTCATGAAAAATCAAAAGATGGCAAAACAAGATCAGGAAGCAGCACGGAAGGATCAAGCCATAACAAGTAAAAACCAAAAAGCTACAATCAAAAACCAAGAAGTTTCAATCAGAAATCTTGAGAGGCATATCGAACAAATGGCTAAACAAATTGCAGAGATGGGTGAAAAGCAATCAAATGCATCCCCTATTGCTACTCAAGACCACCCAAGGGACAAAGGAAAAGCTACAAAGTGGGAGGAGTGCAAAGCAATCATGGTGGGAAGTGAGAACGAAGCCATCAATTAGGAAGAGCACAATAGAAAAGTTCCACAAGAAGAGACAGAAGAAAGAAGTGAAGAGGAGAGAAAGACCAAGAATGCAAAAAGCTCAAAGAAAGATGAGGACATCATTGAAACACAACTACAAGAGAAGACGGAAGGGGTGAAGCCATATGTCCCCAAACTTTCGCACCCTCAGAGGTTCAAAAAAGAAAACGAGGATAAGCAATATTCAAAGTTCCTGGACATATTCAAGACACTCAGCATCAATATTCCTTTCTTAGAAGCACTTGAACAGATGCCATTATATGCCAAATTTATGAAAGAAGTGCTAACAAAGAAAATACCCTTGAAAGAAGGACAAATTGTTGAAATGACAATGGAGTGTAGTGCTATTCTCCAAAGAGGTCTACCAGAGAAGAAGGATGATCCTGGAAGGTTTTATATACCTTGTACCATAGGAGACATAACTATTGAGAAATCATTTTGTGACCTTGGTGCAAGCATAAACTTGATGCCTCTATCTCTCATGAGTAAGCTTCAAATTTTTGAACTGAAACCCACTCGAATAGCTCTTCAAATGGCTGACAAGTCCATTCAGCAAGCAATCGGAGTTGTAGAGAATGTGCTGGCAAAAGTGGGAAAATTCCTTCTCCCAGATGATTTTGTCATCCTGGATATGGAGGAGGACCCTAACACTCCCATCATCCTGGGGAGGCCTTTCCTGGCTACGGGTAGAGCATTGATAGATGTTGAAAAAGGGGAATTGCTGCTGAGAGTGCATGATGAGCACCTAGCATTCCATGTTTTTAAAACCCTGCATGAGCCCACTCAAGAAGAAGATTGTATGGAGGATAAAGCCAGGGATCAAAGCTTGAAAGAGGCATTCAATGAGTTAAATCCAAGAATTCTAAATCCATGCTTGAAAGAAGTAGAGATGGTGCAACAGACCAAAGAAATCAAGGAAGAACTAGATCCAAAACCCCCAGATGAGAACCTCAACACTCTAGATAAAGAACCACCAAGGCAGGGAGTATCTTTTGAGAAAGAAAAGAAGAAGAGGCCAAGAGGGTGGAGAAACAAGAAGATCCCTACTGAAGGCTTTTCACCAGGGGATAAAGTAGTGTTAAACACCCAACCAATGAAGGTGTCCCCACAATCATCTGAATACTACACTGTGAACCGGGTCCTTTCACTTGAACACCTAGAAATCATCAAAGAGGAGACCGGAAGGAAGTTCACAGTAAGAGGAGAAAAGCTAAAGCACTATGCTTTTCAGCCTCCATGATCAAAGAACAAGATGTCAAGCTAGTGACAATAAAGAAGCGCTTGTTGGGAGGCAACCCAACCTGAGGTAGTTTTCTTTCGTAAGCTATTTTAATAAAAAGGTCAATTAGTTTTATCTACATTGCAAGAAGCTAAGTTTGGTGTTGCACACCGAAACAATCTAAGGGAGAATGAAGGATTCTAAGTTTGGTGTTCCACCAAAGTCTCATCATAAAACACATTCTCACTTTCTACATAATACTAGCCTCAAGTAATCAGATAAACTAGTTAACTATTTGCTGTTTCATAGTTTTTAGTTTTATTACCTTTAGCAAGGAAAAAGGATTTCACAGATAGTTAAATTGTGCATGAGAAATATTGGCAAGGAACTAAGTTTGGTGTTCACACACCAAAGTAAGTTCAAAAGCCCACAAACAAGCTTTGCAGATTAAACAGATACCTAAAGGGCTTGAAAAGCAAGCAACGTTTGAAGAATATGCAGGAAAATAGCCAACACATCAGGGAACATCTGCATTATGACTTACAAGGAACAAACAGAAGGAAGAATGAAAAGCTGCAACCCAACAGGTTGTATTTACACTTGATCCTTGTTGTTGTGTAATGATTTAATTCAGAGAGCCCTTTATGTCTGGCTGAAATGATTATTTAGTTGCTAGTGGAAGTACATGTTGAAAAAGAAAGCTATCTGCACAATTTTTTTGCTTGAAAGTTATCTGCATAATAATTGTCATCACTCATTAACTTGAATACTTCGTTTTGTTTTCCCTTGCTGTCTGAATAAAAGAAAGATGTTTAATTTAGAAAAGTAATTGTTCAATGTTGCAAAAGTTAGAATGGAAGTTAGTGGTGGTGTGTGTTTGATTCAATTGTTAGCTCATAGAATAAATGCTGCAGAATGACTTGTTTCTTGAAGCTTAAGCTAGTTTGCTGCTATGATCCTTCAATTAATGAAAGTCCCTTGAAAATAAATCAAAATAGATAGAAAAAGAAGAAGAAAAGCCAAAAGTTGGCAAAGAAACAAACAATAAGGCTAGACACCAATAGCTTGGACCCTAGGACATATGCCTGTGGTGTTTATGTACTAGGATATGCTTGGACAAGTAAGTTCTAAGGAGTATTTTAAAACTTGGCAACTTAGATCAACTAATTTGGGATTGCCAACTGAAAGTCCACAATAAAGAGCAACCTAGCTACAAAACATTTAGTGATCCAAAGAGATGCTGGGCATCAATGATCCTAGGAAGAAAAAGAGTGAGCCATGTGTCTGTGGTGAAGAAATGTTGAGTGAAATTAAGCCAAAGGCCACTGCAACATTTGCCACCAAGCCTTCAATAAATAATAAGCTCTTTATTCAAAAGAAAAAAAAGGAAAAAAACTAACAAGGGAAATGAGCAAAAAGTGAGGAATTATAGCAGCAACCTTAGTGGACCTTTAAGGAAACATTGTTTGTTTTGACAGCAAGTAATAAATGGGCTACTTTTGATCTGCATAAAACCCCATAGACCAAATTCAACTATCTGCTTAATAAGAACATATATACTTATCTATTTCATTTCTATCTTCTCTTATGTTTGATGCTTGCTTGGGACAAGCAAGTTTTAAGTTTGGTGTTGTGATGACAAGTCATCTTAACCTAGTTTCACTAGTCTTTTTCTTTGTTTTCATTAGGTTTTATGCACTTTCTTGCATTCTAAGTAAGTGATTTGGAATGGAAATGCATAACTTCTTTGAATCAAACAACCACCATATAATTGATGCTAAATCATGAGGTTTAGGCTAAATTTAATTGAGTTTTAATGATTTATAAACCTTGTGAATTTGGTGATACTTTGATTGGTTGTTTTGATTAATTGTAGGTGAAGAAAAGAAGAAAGCGTGGCCTAAGAAGTGTGGCTCAAGGAAGAAAAAGTGTAGCCAAGGAAGGAAGAAGTGTGGCACAACAATGAAGGAAAACCATGAAGCTCACTCCAAGAGCACCATGCTCACCAAGGGAGCGCTACATTTTCTCTCAAGGAACCAAGGCACAATGCTCTGCTCACTTTGTGAGCTGAGCACAATAGGAAGCCAAGAAACAAGGAAAGGAAAAACAATGCTCAGCTCACCAAGTGAGCATTGTCGAAAGCATTGAAGAAATAATTCAAAGAAAACAAGTTGCAAGTGCATGCTCCAAGACTTGAACCCATGACCAAGGGGGATGAGGGAGGCGCTACTCACAAGGAAAAATAAGCCAAAAATGGCCAAATGCATTCCCCAAGGTTCGAACTCAACACCTTGAGGAAGCAAGGAGCAAGGCATCACAAGAAAACCAAGGAAAAGCTTTAGCGCATGCTTCCCATGGGTTTCGAACCAAGGACCTTCCCTTGGAAGAGCCAATGCTCAGCTCACTTAGTGAGCAGAGCGCTACTTCATGGGCATCACGCAAGCACCAAGACACGGGCCAGGGGAGTGGAGCGCGCAATAAATTTGGCACAGTCCAGCATCACAAGGCACGCACAAGACATGCACCAAGGCACCAATGCTCAGCTCAACTTGTGAGCTGAGCATTCCCCTGATGCATTGCACGCTACAAGGGAATCCACACAAGGCCTCAATGCTCAGCTCAACTTGTGAGCTGAGCATCCCCCTGGAAGCAAATTCTTCAAGGGCTGAAAATTGAATTAAAAATCCAACTTAATTCATTTCTTCACCAAATCAAAAGCCCATCCAAATTCCAAAATCCAAGAATAGAAAATGTATAAATAGGAGCTAGTTTGATGTAATTAGGGACCTTTAGACTTCATTTTGAATTTTCCTTTTTACTTGCATTTTAATTTTGAACTTTGGAATTTCTTAGAGAATTGGGAAGGAGAATTGATCTCTCTTCTTCCTTGTTCTTACTTGAGCACTCTTTACTTTTCTTGCTTTGGATCTTGGGTGAAGAATTGAAGAACTTCTATTTCAATCTCACCTTGAGATCTCTTGTTTATTTTTTACTGCAAATTGAATTTTACGTTCTGTTTATTGCTTCTGCTTCTACTCTTTCTGCAATTTCCTTTTCTTTACTTCTTTTGCAATTGTTCTTGTTGGATCAAGGAAGGATTTGAGATCTAGACTTGTTATCTAGTCTCTTCCACTCCTAAGATCTTGAACCACCTTTAAATTGCTGCAAATTAAGCACTGCTTTCCTGTTTTTAAATTCTTCAAGGCATTTTACTTTTCTGTCAAGATTTACTTCACTGCAAGCCAATTTCCTCTTTTATGTTTAATGCAATCTACTTGTTCTTGTTTAAATTCTGCAATCCTAATTCCCAATCCCTTTTACAATTCAAGCAATTTACATTTCTTGCACTTTAAGCTTCATCCATTTAAATTTCTTGCAATCTAAGTTCCTGCACTTTATATTACTTGCACTTTAAGATTTAGTCTCTTTACTTCTTTGCTCTTTAGTTTACTGCAATTCTCCCTTTCCCCTTTACATTTTATGCAATTTAGCTTCTGTCAATTATAAACACTCAACCAATACTTGATTCGCTTGACTAAATCAATCACTTAACTAAAATTGCTCAATCCTTCAATCCCTGTGGGATCGACCTTACTCTAAGTGAGTTTTACTACTTGATGCGACCCGGTACACTTGCCGGTGAGTTTTGTGTCGGATCATTTTCCGCACATCATGAACTTCCTTCCAGTCTCCTCCTTGATGATCTCTAGGTGTTCAAGTGAAAGGACCTGGTTCACAGTGTAATATTCAGATAATTGTGGAGACATCTTCATTAGTTGTGTGTTTAACACTACTTTATCCCCTGGTGAAAAGCCTTCAGTAGGGATCTTCTTGTTTCTCCATCCTTTTGGCCTCTTCTTCTTTTCTTTCTCAGAAGATAATTCATGCCTTGGTGGTTCTTTATTTGGGGTGTTGAGGTTCTCATCTGGGGGTTTTGGATCTAGTTCCTCCCTGATTTCTTTGGTCTGTTGCACCATCTCTACTTCTTTCAATCGTGGATTTAGAAGTCTTGGATTTGACTCATTGAATGCCTCCTTCAAGCTTTGATCTCTGGCCTTATCCTTCATACAATCTTCTTCTTGAGTGGGCTCATGCAGGGTTTTAAAAACATGGAATGCTAGGTGCTCATCATGCACTCTCAGCAACAATTCCCCTTTTTCAACATCTATCAATGCTCTGCCCGTAGTTAGGAAAGGCCTCCCTAGGATGATGGGAGTGTTAGGGTCCTCTTCTATATCTGAGACAACAAAGTCAGCAGGGATAAAGAATTTTCCCACTTTTACCAACACATTCTCCACAATTCCAAGTGCTTGCTGAATGGATTTGTCAGCCATTTGGAGAACTATTCGTGTGGACTTCAGCTCAGAAATTTGAAGTTTTCTCATTAGAGACAAAGGCATCAAGTTTATGCTTGCACCAAGGTCACAGAATGACTTCTCAATTGTTATATTTCCTATGGTGCAAGGTATGTAAAAACTCCCAGGATCATCTTTCTTCTCTGGCAACTCTCTTTGGAGGATAGCACTACATTCCTTTGTCATCTCAACAATCTGTCCTTCCTTCAGGGATCTTTTCTTTGTTAGTACTTCTTTCATAAATTTGGCATATAATGGCATCTGTTCAAGTGCTTCCAAGAAAGGAATATTGATGCTGAGAGTCTTGAATATATCTAGGAATTTTGAGTATTGCTTATCCTCGTTCTCTTTCTTGAATCTTTGAGGATATGGAAGTTCGAGGACATATGGCTTCACCCCTTCCTTCTTCTCTTGTAGTTGTGATTCAAGGATGTTCTTGTCTCCCTTTGAAATTTGTGCATTTTTGGTTTCTTGATCCTCTTTACTTCTCTCCTCTGTCTCTTCTTGTGGAACTTCTCTGTTGTGTTTGTCCTGATTGATGGCTTCCTTCTTCATAGTCTTCTCACTTCCCACTGTGATTGCTTTGCACTCCTCCCATTTTGTGGCTTTTCCTTTGTTCCTTGGATAGTCTTCAGTGGTACTGGGGGATGCATTTTGTTGCTTCTCGCCTAACTCTGAAACTTGCTTAGCCATTTGCCCCATGTGTCTCTCAAGGTTTCTAATTGAGGTCTCTTGGTTTATGAATGCCAGGGCCTAATCTTTCCTTGCAGCTTCCTGATCTTGTCTAGCCATCTCTTGATTTTTCATGAGTTTCTCCATCATTTTCTCTAGACTTGAGATTCTTTGAGAGTCTGGATTTGGTTGTGGTTGTGTGAAATGAGATGGTTGTTGCTGGAAGTTGTTTGAATTAATTGTGGGGGTACTTTGTGGGTGGGATGTGGATGTGAAAAAGTTGTTCTGGTGGTTTTGTGAGATGTTATGGGGTTGGTGATATGTGTTTTGTGGGTTTTTAATTTGGCTAGTATTATTGAATGAATGGCTTTGGTTGTTTGTGTTGCTAATGCTGCTATAGTTGAAGTCCCGTTGTCTTTGATTCTGGTGCTCACCCCACCTTGAATTAGAATGAGTCTTCCAGGGTGTCTTGTGTGCATCACCATGAAAATTATGTTGAAATGAACTTGAATTGTTATTCATGCATTGCACCTGCTCAGGATTTTGTTGCTCATAATTGAATGTCCCAAAACTTTCTTCAGATTGATTCCACCCATGTGAGGTTTGAGATTGGCTTTGTGTATTCACTGCAGCAAGTTGCAGTCCATCAATTCTCTTAGCCATTTGCTCAAGTTGTTGCTGGATTTGCTGGTACATCACCTTGTTTTGAGATAGAATAGTGTCCACTCCTTCCAACTCCAGTGCATACTTTCTCTAGGATGGGTGGCGTTGTCTTTGATGAGCAAAAAAGTATTGATTGTTTGCCACCATTTCTATGAGGTTTTGGGCTTCCTCTGCTGTCTTCATTAGCTGCAATGAGCCTCCTGCTGAATGATCTAATGCTTCCTGAGCTTTCTGGGTCAACCCTTCATAGAAGTTTTGGAGTCTATCCCACTCACTAAACATTTCTGGGGGACACTTCCTGATTAAGGCCTTGTATCTCTCCCAGGCATCATACAGTGACTCTTTATCCACTTGAATGAATGTTTGCACCTCTATTTTCAGCTTGATTACCCTTTGAGGTGGGTAGAACTTGGCTAGGAATTTGCTCACCAATTCATCCCAATTGTTGATACTCTCTTTGGGAAAGGTTTCCAGCCATTGAGTAGCATTGCCCCTCAAAGAAAATGGGAACAGAAGTAATTTGTAAATGTCAGGATGAACCCCATTTGTCTTGACTGCTTCACAAATCCTTAAGAAAACAGACAAATATTGGTTGGGGTCTTTAAGAGGGCCACCTCCATAAGCACAATTGTTTTGCACCAAGGTGATTAGTTGAGGCTTCAACTCAAAGTCATTTGCCTGAACATTTGGGGTGAGGATGCTGCTCCCATAATGTCTGGGATTGGGGATAGTGTAAGAGGCCAACACCCTTCTTGCAGGCTGGACATTGTTGCTCACTCCCTCTTCACGCACCTCAACCTCCATGACTTGCAAAAATCACAAACAAACCAAATGAAACATGAACATTCTAGTGCTAGAATGTGGTTAGAGGGTTAGGTGACACAATGTGTCAAACAGTTAATGTGCTTAGTAAAAATAAAGAAAAACAAAGAAAAAGTGCTTAATCTAGACCACCACCTTACTTAATCATTGTCAATCTATTTCAATCCCCGGCAACGGCGCCAAAAACTTGATGTGTGGAAAATGATCCGACACAAAACTCACTGGCAAGTGCACCGGGTCGCATCAAGTAATAAAACTCATGGGAGTGAGGTCGATCCCACAAGGATTGAAGGATTGAGCAATTTTAGTTTAGTGGTTGATTTAGTCAAGCAAACAAGTGTTGGTTGTGTGAAATTGTGTTGACAGGAATTAAATTGCAGAGAATGTAAAGGGGAGTGGGTGATTTGCAGGAAATTAAAGGGAACAAAAAGAAAAATAGCTTAATCTTAAAGTGCAAGTAATGTAAATTGCAGAAACTTAAAGTGCAAGGAATATAAATGACTTGAAAAATAAAAGGGGAATGGGAATTGGATCTGCAGGAATTAAACAAGGAAAAGCAAAATTTAACAGAATGAAAAGTAATTGATGGAATTAGTTGAACCGAATCTCAAACTAAAAGGAAAATAAGCTTGGCGTAGTAATTAAACAAGGAAATTAAAATGGAAACCAATAGATCTCAGGACCCAAGAGACTAGATAACTCGTCTAGATCTCAATGCCTTCCTAGATCCAATTCAGAGAGCAAATGCAAAATTAAAGAAGAGAGAAATGTAGAAATGTAAATCCAAGTTCAATTTCCAGAAGTTGCAGTAAGAAAAACAGAGAGATCTCAAGGTGAGATTGAGACAGAATTTCCTCAATTCTTCAACACCCAAGACTCAAGACAAGTGTAGATGAAATTGAAAACAAGAAAACTAAGAGGAAGAGAATTCAATTCTCCTTCCCCAAGACTCAGAATCTCAAAATAGCTCAGGACCCAAAAGCTCTCTACTGTGAATACTATGAAAATTCTCAAAGAAAACTCTCAAAAGAAAAGCTCCTAAAACTTCAAATCCTAAGCTATTTATACACTTTCTTCAAATGATCATTAAGCCTTGAATTGGGCCTTTAGTCTTGATGGAATTGGGTTGATAGTGGCCTCCGTTGATTGCTCTTGGTGTTGGGAAGAAATCCACTCGTGAACCGGGCCATGAACAATTCACATTTGAGTCAACGTTTGAGGAAAATGTTGACTCAAACATCTTCGCGTGTAAAATTATGCAGCTAGGCCAAGATGCTGTCATCCACGTTTGGCTCAACGTTTGAGGTCAAACGTGAGCTCAAACGTGGACCTTCCCATGCTCCCTTTTTGGCCAACGTTTGGCCCAACGTTTGAGGCAAACGTTGGCGCAAACGTTGCTCAACTAAACCATCAATCAGGGGGTGCTTTGCCATGCTCTTCCTTGCCAAAATGTAGCCAACGTTTGACCTCAGGTTTGAGGCAAACGTTGGCTCAAACGTTGCCGTGCCCAGGAGCTCTATTTTCCTTCTTTTTGGCGCCAACGTTTGACCTCACGTTTGAGGCAAACGTTGGCGCAAACGTTGCCTTCCCCTGCTTCTTCTTTAGCCAACGTTTGCCTCAACGTTTGAGGCAAACGTTGGCGCAAATGTTGGCTCTTCCCAGGGTGTTCTTCATCTGCTTCTCACGTTTGAGTTAATGTTTGAGGCAAACGTTAGCTCAAACGTGAATCCCTTCTTTCCAAGCCCATTCTTGCAACCTTCTTCCAAGCTTTATTCCTCCTATCATCAATCAACAATTGTATCAAAGCTATGCCATAATCATGAGAATTATTCTTCTTCTTGTCATGTGAGCAATTATGGTGCAAAAACTCATGAAAATGCATCAATTTTATCCATGGTTGATTGAATCAAAGGAAACATGAATTTCAACCCAATTGGCTTACTTATGGCTTAAGAAAGTGCATAAAACTAAATGAAAACAAAGAAAAAAGACTAGTGAAACTAGGCTAAGATGACTTGTCATCAATAGGAGGAACAAAAGTAGATCCACAACAAAGCATAAGAACAACATAAAGAAAATTACAACAAAAGAATAGAGGAAGATGAATGTAACAACAAAAAATTAAAAGGTAGAAGTAGAAGAAAGCAAATATTAAAACCTAGATCTAAGAACTAATCCTAATCCTAATCCTAGAGAGAAGTGAGAGCTTCTCTCTCTAGAAACTAACTCTAACTACTAAAACTATGACTAATGGTAACTAACATCTAAATGTTGTGAAGTATGTTGATTCCCCCTTCACTCATTGGGTTAAATAGCATCAGAAATGAGTTGGATTGAGCCCACAAGGCTTTAGAATTCGCTGGCCACGTTTTGCTTTAAGTGAACCAGGTGGCAGCAACGGCGCGTGCGCGTACTATGCGCGTACGCGTCACCATGTGCGGTTCAACCATAGCAAATCTTATATCATTTCGAAGCCCCGGATGTTAGCTTTCCAACCCAACTAAAATCGCATCATTTGGACCTCTGTAGCTCAAGTTATGGTCGTTTAAGTGTGAAGAGGTCGGCTTGACAGCTTTCCGATTCTTTCATTTCTTCAGGAGTTCTCCAACTTTTTATGCTTTCTTTCTTCATTCCCTTGATCCAATCTTTGTCTCCTAAACCTTAAATCACTTAACAAACATATCAAGGCATCTAATGGAATCAAGGTGAATTAAATTTATTTATTTTAGGACCTAAAAAGCATGTTTTCACTCTTAAGCACAATTAAAGGAGAATATACAAAACCATGCTATTTCATTGAATAAATGTGGGTAAAAGGTGATAAAATTCCCTAAAATCAATACAAGATAAACCCTACAAATTGGGTTTATCATGGGACTTGGTGCTTGGGCGTTGTTAGCCCAAGTTGTTGCTAATAACTTGGCTTTTCTTCTTCTTGACTCTACTTTTCATGCCTAATGTTGCCCAGAATTTGAGTCTCAATCCTCTGCTTTAATATGAACTATCATACATCATTGGAAAGTTTAGAGTGTCTTCTTTCTAATGCACTTTAAATCATCTCAATTGGATTTTCCTATCTCAAGTTATGCTTCCTCAAAGAAGGTAGGGTCAAGCTGCCAAGTTTGTTGAAGTTGTTGCTGGACACGCACACTTTCTCCCAAGTTGGCAACGTGCCAAACCTCCCAGGGCTGAGACATAGATCTGGCGTTGTTGATGAACATGCCCCCTTGTTGGCATGTTGGCAACGTTCTCGATGCTTCCCTCCAGGGCTGCTTCCTTTCTTGGCGTTGCCTTGGAACACGCCTATGCTTTCCCAGCCCAATAACGTGCTCGAGCCTCCCTAGCTCCTCTCCAAGGCCTTGCTTGTAGCGTTGCCCCTAAACATGCCTTTGGACTCTGGCGTTGGCAACGTGCTGGCTTCCTTTCCTGGACAAGCTTCCTTGCTTGACGTTGCTTGCCTGCGTTACCATCAAACACGCCCATGCATCTCTTGGCTGGCAACGTGCTCGAGCTTTGGACTTGCTCCCCAAAGTTGCTTGCTGCGTTGCCCCTAAACACGCCTATAGAGACTGGCGTTGGCAACGTGCATGAGTGAAGATCCATGGCTGCTGGCGTTTCCATCAAACACGCCTTTGTTGGTGGCGTTGGCAACATGCTAGGGAGCTGGTTTCTCCCAGGCTTTGCTTGCTACGTTGCCATTGCACACGCCTTTAGAATCCAGCGTTGGCAACGTGCTAGCCTCCTTCCCTGGACCAAGTCTTGCCCCTTGATGTTATTGCCAAGCACTCAAGTAGAAGTGCAAGTTGGCAACGTGCAAACTCCTCTAGGATCACTCTCCAGGGCTGCTGGCGTTATCATCAAACACGCTAGTGGTAGCCCAAGTTGGCAACATGCGATCCTCTGCTTCCTTGCCAAGCTTGATGTATCTTCAAGCTTTCTTGCTCTAATTCTTGCTCCATTGCTTTCTAGCTTCAGCACCTAACATAAACCAAAGAAACATCCTCAAAGTCTTGCCATCTTATGCAATAATTTTCAAGGGAATCATTCACATCAACTTGTTTATAAACTCCTTGAATATTTGCATGAATTTGGCCAACATTTACCTAGTTCTTGGTGTTTTAATGCATGGAGGTAAAACTCAACAAAATGCTTGTTTATTTCAAAGAAAGTGAATGAAATTAAGCTAAAACTACTTAAACTAACTAGCTAATATAGCAAATATGCAAACGCATCACACTTTTTCAAAAATTAAGAATAAATTAATTTTAAAAATTTAAAATTTTAATTTTTTAATTTTTGGATATTTTTGGAATATTTAATTTTTTACAATTAGAAAGAAATATTTTTTAATTTAAAAATAAAAAAATGAATTTACAGATCTGTTGTTCACTATATATTGCTGGACTTTGTTTTATTTTTCTTATTAAAATAAAAAAGATTTAATAATATAATTTAAAAATTAAAAAATAAAAATTTTATTTTTTTAAAATTTTTAATTTTTTTAAAAATATTTTTTATTTTTTTATTCAACAGATAATGCTACACCTAGACAATTGACTTTTTTTGCTGCACTTATTCACAAATTAAGGAAAAATTAATTTAAAAAATTTAAAATTTTAATTTTTTTATTTTTCAGATATTTTTAGAATTTTTTAATTTTTTACAATTAGAAAAAAATATTTTTTTAGTTTAAAAAATAAATTTATAGATCTATTGTTTACTAGATATTGTTGGACTTTATTTTATTTTTCTTATTTAAATAAAAACATTTAATAATATAATTTAAAAAATAAAAATAAAAAATTTAATTTTTTAATTTTTTAAAAAATATTTTTTATTTTTTTATTCAACGGATAATGCTACACCCAAATAGTTGACTTTTTTATTCTACACTTGTTCACAAATTAAAGATAAATTAATTTAAAAAATTTAAAATTTTAATTTTTTTAGTATTTGGATATTTTTGGAATTTATAATTTTTTACAATTAAATAAAAATATTTTTTTAGTTTAAAAATTAAAAAATAATAAATTTACAGATATGTTGTTTACTAGATATTGCTGGACTTTATTTTTATTTTTCTTATTTAAATAAAAAAAATTTAATAATATAAAATTTATTTTTTTAAACTAATAATTTTTTTAAAAAATTTTTTATTTTTTTATTCACAGGATAATGCTACACCCAGATCGTTAACTTTTTTGTTGCACTTGTTCAAAAATTAAGGATAAATTAATTTAAAAATATAAAATTTTAATTTTTTTATTTTTTGGATATTTTTGGAAGTTTTTTAATTTTTTACAATTAAAGAAAAATATTTTTTAGTTTAAAAATTAAAAAAATAATAAATTTATAGATCTGTTGTTTACTAGATATTGATGGACTTTATTTTATTTTTCTTATTTAAATAAAAAACATTTAATAAAATAATTTAAAAAATTCAAAAATAAAAAATAGTTTTTAAATTTTTTTATTTTTTTATTCACCAGATAATGCTACACCCAGATAGCTGACTTTTTTTGCTGCACTTTTTCAAAAATTAAGAATAAATTAATTTTAAAAATTTAAAATTTTATTTTTTTATTTTTTGATATTTTTTGAATTTTTAATTTTTTACAATTAGAAAGAAATATTTTTTAATTTCAATATTGAAAAAAAATAAATTTACAAATCTGTTGTTCACTATATATTGCTGGACTTTGTTTTATTTTTTATTTAAATAAAAAACATTTAATAATATTATTTAAAAATTAAAAAAATTAAAAATTTAATTTTTTGAAATTTTTATTTTTTTAAAATATTTTTTATTTTTTATTCAATGGATAATGCTACACCCAGACAGTTGACTTTTTTTGCTGCACTTGTTCACAAATTAAGAATAAATTAATTTAAAATTTTAAAAAATTTTAATTTTTTTATTTTTTGGATATTTTTGAAATTTTTTATTTTTTGCAATTATAAAAAAATATTTTTTTAGTTTAAAAATTAAAAAAATAATAAATTTACAGATTTGTTGTTTACTAGATGTTGCTGGACCTTATTTTATTTTTCTTATTTAAATAAAAAACATTTAATAATATAATTTAAAAATTCAAAAATAAAAAATTTATTTTTTTAAAACTAATAATTTTTTTTTAAATATTTTCTATTTTTTATTCACCGAATAATGCTACAACAGGATAGTTAACCTTTTTTGCTGCATTTGTTCAAGAATTAAGGATAAATTAATTTAAAAAATATAAAATTTAAATTTTTTATTTTTTGGATATTTTTGGAAGTTTTTTAATTTTTTACAATTAAAGAAAAATATTTTTTATTTTAAAATAAAAAAATAAATTTACAGATCTATTGTTTACTAGATATTGATGGACTTTATTTTATTTTTTTATTTAAAAAAAAGATTTAATAATATAATTGATGACAAGTCATCTTAGCCTAGTTTTACTAGTCTTTTTCTTTGTTTTTAATTAGTTTTATGCACTTTCTTAAGCCATAAGTAAGCCAATTGGGTTGAAATCCATGTTATCTTTGACTCAATCAATCATGTATAAAATGATGCATTTTCATGAGATATTGTGTTATAATTGTCATATATTTTAGAAGAGAAATATTCTCATGATTTGAAGCATAGCTTTGATGTTTTTGATTGATTGATGATAGGTGAAACAAAGCTTGGAAGGAGGGTGCAAGAGGCTGAAAAAGAAGCCCCTGGAAGGCAACGTTGGAGCCAACGTTTGACCTCAAACGTTGAGGCAAACGTTGGCTGAAGAAGAAGCTTTTGGATGCCAACGTTGGAGCCAACATTTGACCTCAAACGTTGAGGCAAACGTTGGCGCCACAAGGAAGAAAAAATGGCGCCCCTGGAAGATGAAGTTTGCGCCAACGTTTGACCTCAAACGTTGAGGCAAACGTTGGCACCTAAGAGGAGGCAGAGTGAGCTTTTGGCAATGACGTTTAAGCCAACGTTTGACCTCAAACGTTGGGTCAAACGTTGGCAACATTTTGGCAAATAGGAGCATGGAAGAGCACCCCTGATTGATGAGCTAATTGAGCCACGTTTGCGCCAACGTTTGACCTCAAACGTTGGGCCAAACGTTGGCCAAAAAGAATGCATAGGGGATCCACGTTTGAGCTCACGTTTGACCTCAAACGTTGAGCCAAACGTGGATGACAGCAAAGTGAGGTCTGCTGCATTATTTCACTCAGCAACGTTTGAGTCAACGTTTGACCTCAAACGTTGGCTCAAACGTGAAACTTGCATGACCGGTTCACAAGTGAATTTCTTCCCAACACCTAGAGCAATCAACAGAGGCCACTAGCAACCCAATTCCATCAAGGCCAAGGCCCAATTCAAGGCTTGAAGATCATTAGAAGAAAGTGTATAAATAGATTAGAATTTAAGTTTTCAGGGAGCTTTTGATTTGGGTATTTTTGCTAAGGAACTTTTGGAGAGATCACTGGAGATTTGAGAGAGTTTCTGGGAAGAGAATTGAATTCTCTTCCTCTGGGTTTTCTTGTTTTCTTTTCTGCAAAGCTTCACTTGAGTCTTGGGTGTTGAGAATTGAGGAAATTCTGTCTCAATCTCACCTTGAGATCTCTCTCTGTTTTGAGCTACTGCACATTTGGGAAATTGATATTTGAATTCCTTTATTCCACTGCTTGATCTTAAATTCTCTTGCAATTGTTTTCTGAATTTGGATCTAGGAAGGCATTGAGATCTAGACTTAGTTATCTAGTCTCTTGGGTCCTGAGATCTATTGGTTTCCATTTTAATTTCCTTGTTTGATTCCTGCAGATCCAATCCCCATTCCCCTTGTAATTCTCAAGTCATTTATATTTCTTGCACTTTAAGTTTCTGCAATTTACATTACTTGCACTTTAAGATTCAGCTCTTTTACTTTCAGTTCTCTTTAATTTCTGCAAATCACCCATTCCCCTTTACATTTTCTGCAATTTAAATTCCTGTCAACACAGTTTCACACAATCAACACTGATTCGCTTGACTAATTCAACAACTAAACTAAAGTTGCTCAATCCTTCAATCCCTGTGGGATCGACCTCACTCCCGTGAGTTTTATTACTTGATGCGACCCGGTATACTTGCCGGTGAGTTTTGTGTCGGATCGTTTTCCGCACATCAATAATTTAAAAAATTTAAAAATAAAAAATTTAGTTTTTTTAAATTTTTTATTTTTTTAAAAATATTGTTTATTTTTTTATTAACCGGATAATGCTACACCCATATACTTGACTTTTTTGCTACACTTTTTCAAAATTTTAGAATAAATTAATTTTTAAAATTTAAAATTTTAATTTTTTTTGGATATTTTTGGAATTTTTAATTTTTTACAATTAGAAAGAAATATTTTTTAATTTAAAAATTGAAAAAAATAAATTTACAGATCTGTTGTTCACTATATATAGCTGGACTTTGTTTTACTTTTCTTATTCAAATAAAAACATTTAATAATATAATTTAAAATTTGAAAAATAAAAAATTTAATTTTATAAAATTTTTAATTTTTTTAAAAATAATTTTATTTTTTTATTCAACGGATATAATTTTAATTTTTTATTTTTTGATATTTTTGGAAATTTTTTAATTTTTTACAATTAAAAAAAAATATTTTTTTAGTTTAAAAATTAAAAAAATAATAAATTTACAGATTTGTTGTTTGCTAGATATTGATGGACTTTATTTTATTTTTCTTATTTAAATAAAAAACATTTAATAATATAATTTAAAAATTTCAGAAATAAAAAATTTAGTTTTTTAAAATTTTTTATTTTTTTCAAAATATTTTTTATTTTTTTATTCACCGGATAATGCTACACCCATATAGTTGACTTTTTTCTGCACTTTTTCAAAAATTAAGAATAAATTAATTTTAAAAATTTAAAATTTTAATTTTTTTATTTTTTTGGATAATTTTGGAATTTTTAATTTTTTACAATTAGAAAGAAATATTTTTTAATTTAAAAATTGAGAAAAAAATTTACTGATCTGTTGTTCACTATATATTGCTGGACTTTGTTTTATTTTTCTTATTTAAATAAAAAACATTTAATAATATAATTTAAAAATTAAAAAATAGAAAATTTAATTTTTTAAAATTTTTAGTTTTTTAAAAATATTTTTTATTTTTTTATTCAACGGATAATGCTACACCCATACAGTTGACTTTTTTTGCTGCACTTGTTCACAAATTAAGGATAAATTAATTTAAAAATTTAAAAATTTTATTTTATTTATTTTTTGCCAATTTTAGGAATTTTTTAATTTTTTACAATCAAATAAAAATATTTTTTTAGTTTAAAAATTAAAAAATAATAAATTTACAGATTTGTTGTTTACTAGGTATTGCTGGATTTTATTTTATTTTTCTTATTTAAATAAAAAACATTTAATAATATAATTTAAAAATTCAAAAATAAATAATTTATTTTTTTGAATCTTTTAATTTTTAAAAATATTTTTTATATTTTATTCACCGGATAATGCTACACCTAGACAATTGACTTTTTCTGCTGCACTTATTCACAAATAAAAAATAAATTAATTTAAAAAATTAAAAAAATTTAATTTTTTTCTTGGATATTTTTGAAATTTTTAATTTTTTACAATTATAAAAAAATATTTTTTAGTTTAAAAATTAAAAAAATAATAAATTTACAGATCTGTTGTTTACAAGAAATTGCTGGACTTTACTTTATTTTTCTTATTTAAATAAAAAACATTTAATAATATAATTTAAAAATTCAAAAATAAAAAATATATTTTTTTAAAACTATTAATTTTTTTAAAATATTTTTTATTTTTTTATTCACCGGATAATGTTCCATCCAGATAGTTAACTTTTTTTTGCTGCACTTGTTCAAACATTAAGGATAAATTAATTTAAAAAATATAAAATTTTAATTTTTTATTTTTTGGATATTTTTGGAAATTTTTTAATTTTTTACAATTGAAGAAAAATATTTTTTAGTTTAAAAATTAAAAAAATAATAAATTTACAGATTTATTGTTTACTAGATATTGATGGACTTTATTTTATTTTTCTTATTTAAATAAAAAACATTTAATAATATAATTAAAAAAATTCAGAAATAAATAATTTAGTTTTTTAAAATATTTTTTTTAAAATATTTTTTATTTTTTTATTCACCGGATAGTGCTACACCCAGATAGTGGACTTTTTTCTGCACTTTTTCAAAAATTAAGAATAAATTAAATTTAAAAATTTAAAATATTAATTTTTTTTATTTTTTTGGATATTTTAGGAATTTTTAATTTTTTACAAATAGAAAGAAATATTTTTTAATTTAAAAATTGAGAAAAAAAATTTACAGATCTGTTGTTCACTATATATTGCTGGACTTTGTTTTATTTTTCTTATTTAAATAAAAAACATTTAATAATATAATTTAAAAATTAAGAAATAAAAAATTTAATTTTTTAAAATTTTTAATTTTTTAAAAATTATTTTTTATTTTTTTTCAACGGATAATGCTACACCCAGACAGTTGACTTTTTTTGCTGCACTTGTTCACAAATTAAGGATAAATTAATTTAAAATTTTAAAAATTTTAATTTATTTATTTTTTGGCTATTTTAGGAATTTTTAATTTTTTACAATTAAAGAAAAATATTTTTTTAGTTTAAAAATTAAAAAATAATAAATTTACAGATTTGTTGTTTACTAGATATTGCTCGATTTTAGTTTATTTTTCTTATTTAAATAAAAAACAGTTAATAATATAATTTAAAAATTCAAAAATAAATAATTTAGTTTTTTGAATCTTTTAATTTTTTTTAAAATATTTTTTATATTTTATTCACCGGATATAAAAAATTAAAAAATTTTAATTTTTTTATTTTTTGGATATTTTTGAAGTTTTTAATTTTTTACAATTATAAAAAAAATATTTTTTAGTTTAAAAATTAAAAAAAATAATAAATTTACAGATCTATTGTTTACTAGATATTGTTGGACTTTACTTTATTTTTCTTATTTAAATAAAAAATATTTAATAATATAATTTAAAAATTCAAAAATAAAAAATTTATTTTTTTAAAACTATTAAATTTTTTAAAATATTTTTTATTTTTTTATTCACCGGATAATGCTACACCCAGATAGTTAACTTTTTTTTGCTGCACTTGTTCCAACATTAAGGATAAATTAATTTAAAAATTTAAAAATTTTAATTTTTTATTTTTTGGATATTTTTGGAAATTTTTTAATTTTTTACAATTAAAGAAAAATATTTTTTTTAGTTTAAAAATTAAAAAAATAATAAATTTACAGATTTGTTTTTTACTGGATATTGATGGACTTTATTTTATTTTTCTTTTTTAAATAAAAAATATTTAATAATATAATTTAAAAAATTTAGAAATAAATAATTTTGGTTTTTTAAAATTTTTTATTTTTTTAAAATATTTTTTATTTTTTATTCACTAGATAATGCTACACACATATAGTTGACTTTTTTCTGCACTTTTTCAAAAATTAAGAATAAATTAATTTTGAAAATTTAAAATTTTAATTTCTTATTTTTTTGGATATTTTTGGAATTTTTAATTTTTTGAAATTAGAAAGAAATATTTTTTAATTTAAAAATTCAGAAAAAAATTTACAGATCTGTTGTTCACTATATATTGCTAGACTTTATTTTATTTTTCTTATTTAAATAAAAAACATTTAATAATATAATTTAAAAATTAAAAAATAAAAAATTTAATTTTTTAAAATTTTTTAATTTTTTTAAAAGTATTTTTTATTTTTTTATTCAACGGATAATGCTACACCCACACAGATGACTTTTTTTTGCTGCACTTGTTCACAAATTAAGGATAAATTAATTTAAAAATTTAAAAATTTTAATTTATTTATTTTATTGATATTTTAGGAATTTTTTAATTTTTTACAATTAAAGAAAAATATTTTTTTAGTTTAAAAATTAAAAAATAATAAATTTACAGATTTGTTGTTTACTAGATATTGCTGGATTTTATTTTATTTTTCTTATTTAAATAAAAAACATTTAATAATATAATTTAAAAATTCAAAAATAAATAATTTAGTTTTTTTAATCTTTTAATTTTTTAAAAATATTTTTTATTTTTTATTCACCGGATATAAAAAATTAAAAAATTTTAATTTTTTATTTTTGGATATTTTCGAAATTTTTAATTTTTTACAATTATAAAAAAATATTTTTAGTTTAAAAATTAAAAAAATAATAAATTTACAGATCTATTGTTTACTAGATATTGCTGGACTTTACTTTATTTTTCTTATTTAAATAAAAAATATTTAATAATATAATTTAAAAATTCAAAAATAAAAAATTTATTTTTTTAAAACTATTAATTTTTTAAAATATTTTTTATTTTTTTATTCACCGGATAATGCTACACCTAGATAGTTAACTTTTTTTTGCTGCACTTATTCCAACATTAAGTATAAATTAATTTAAAAATTTAAAAATTTTAATTTTTTATTTTTTGGATATTTTTGGATATATTTTAATTTTTTACAATTAAAGAAAAATATTTTTTTAGTTTAAAAATTAAAAAAATAATAAATTTACAGATTTGTTGTTTACTAGATATTGATGGACTTTATTTTATTTTTCTTATTTAAATAAAATATATTTAATAATATAATTTAAAAAATTTAGAAATAAATAATTTAGTTTTTTAAAATTTTTTATTTTTTTAAAAATATTTTTTATTTTTTTATTCACTGGATAATGCTACACATATATAGTTGACTTTTTTCTGCACTTTTTCAAAAATTAAGAATAAATTAATTTTGAAAATTTAAAATTTTAATTTTTTATTTTTTTGGATATTTTTAGAATTTTTAATTTTTTACAATTAGAAAGAAATATTTTTTAATTTAAAAATTGAGAAAAAAATTTACAAATCTGTTGTTCACTATATATTGCTAGACTTTATTTTATTTTTCTTATTTAAATAAAAAACATTTAATAATATAATTTAAAAATTAAAAAATAAAAAATTTAATTTTTAAAATTTTTAATTTTTTTAAAAATATTTTTTATTTTTTTACTCAACGGATAATGCTACACCCACACAGTTGACTTTTTTTTGCTGCACTTGTTCACAAATTAAGGATAAATTAATTTAAAAATTTAAAAGTTTTAATTTATTTATTTTTTTGATATTTTAGGAATTTTTTAATTTTTTACAATTAAAGAAAAATATTTTTTAGTTTAAAAATTAAAAAATAATAAATTTACAGATTTGTTGTTTACTAGATATTGCTGGATTTTATTTTATTTTTCTTATTTAAATAAAAAACATTTAATAATATAATTTAAAAATTCAAAAATAAAAAACTTAGTTTTTTAAAATTTTTAATTTTTTTAAAATATTTTTTATATTTTATTCACCGGATAATGCTACACACAGACAGTTAACTTTTTTTGCTGCACTTGTTCACAAATTAAGAATAAATTAATTTAAAAAATTAAAAAAATTTTAGTTTAAAAATTAAAAAAATTGAGAAAAAATTTACAGATCTATTGTTTAGTAGATATTGCTGGACTTTACTTTATTTTTCTTATTTAAATAAAAAATATTTAATAATATAATTTAAAAATTAAAAAATAAAAAATTTATTTTTTTAAAACAATTAATTTTTTTAAAAATATTTTTTATTTTTTTATTCACCGGATAATGCTACACCCACACAGTTAACTTTTTTTTGCTGCACTTGTTCACAAATTAAGGATAAATTAATTTAAAATTTTAAAAGTTTTAATTTATTTATTTTTTTGATATTTTAGGAATTTTTTAATTTTTTACAATTAAAGAAAAATATTTTTTTAGTTTAAAAATTAAAAAATAATAAATTTACAGATTTGTTGTTTACTAGATATTGCTGGATTTTATTTTATTTTTCTTATTTAAATAAAAAACATTTAATAATATAATTTAAAAATTCAAAAATAAATAATTTAGTTTTTTTATTCTTTTAATTTATTAAAAATATTTTTTATATTTTTTTCACAGACAGTTGACTTTTTTTGCTGCACTTGTTCACAAATTAAGAATAAATTAATTTAAAAAATTAAAAATTTTTAATTTTTTTATGTTTTGGATATTTTTGAAATTTTTAATTTTTTACAATTATAAAAAAATATTTTTATTTTAAAAATTAAAAAATTAATAAATTTACAGATCTATTGTTTACTAGATATTGTTGGACTTTACTTTATTTTTCTTATTTAAAAAAAAAACATTTAATAATATAATTTAAAAATTCAAAATAAAAAATTTATTTTTTTAAAACTATTAATTTTTTAAAAATATTTTTTATTTTTTTATTCACAGGATAATGCTACACCCAGATAGTTAACTTTTTTTTGCTGCACTTGTTCCAACATTAAGGATAAATTAATTTAAAAATTTAAAAATTTTAATTTTTTATTTTTTGGATATTTTTGGAAATTTTTTAATTTTTTACAATTAAAGAAAAATATTTTTTTAGTTTACAAATTAAAAAATAATAAATTTACAGATTTGTTGTTTACTAGATATTGATGGACTTTATTTTATTTTTCTTATTTAAATAAAAAACATTTAATAAATAATTTAAAAAATTTAGAAATAAATAACTTAGTTTTTAAAATTTTTTATTTTTTTTAAAAATATTTTTTATTTTTTATTCACTGGATAATGCTACACCCATATAGTTGACTTTTTTCTGTACTTTTTCAAAATTGAAGAATAAATTAATTTTAAAAATTTAAAATTTTAATTTTTTTATTTTTTGGATATTTTTGGAATTTTTAATTTTTTACAATTAGAAAGAAATATTTTTTAATTTAAAAATTGAGAAAAAAATTTACAGATCTGTTGTTCACTATATATTGCTGGACTTTGTTTTATTTTTCTTATTTAAATAAAAAATATTTAATAATATAATTTAAAAATTAAAAATTAAAAAATTTAATTTTTTAAAATTTTTTATTTTTTTAAAAATATTTTTATTTTTTTTAAAAATATTTTTATTTTTTATTCAACGGATAATGCTACACCCAGACAATTGACTTTTTTTGCTGCACTTGTTCAAAAATTAAGGATAAATTAATTTAAAAAATTTAAAATTTAAAGTTTTTTTATTTTTTTGTATATTTTTTGAATTTTTTAATTTTTTACAATTAAAGAAAAATATTTTTTTAGTTTAAAAATTAAAATCAATAAAGTTACATATCTATTGTTTACTAGATATTGCTGGACTTTATTTTTTTTCTTATTTAAATAAAAAACATTTAATAATATAATTTAAAAATACAAAAATAAAAAATTTATTTTTTTAAAATTGTTTAGTTTTTTAAAAATATATTTTGTCTTTTTATTCACCGGATAATGCTACAACCTAGACAGTTAACTTTTTTTGCTGCCCTTGTTCAAAAATTAAGGAAAAATTAATTTAAAAAATATAAAATTTTAATTTTTTTATTTTTTGGATATTTTTGGAAGTTTTTTAATTTTCTACAATTAAAGAAAAATATTTTTTTAGTTTAAAAATTAAAAAAATAATAAATTTACAGATCTGTTGTTTATTAGATATTGATGGACTTTATATTATTTTTCTTATTTAAAAAAAACATTTATTAATATAATTTAAAAAATTCAAAAATAAAAAATTTAGTTTTTTAAAATTTTTTATATTTTTTAAAATATCTTTTATTTTTTTATTCACTGGATAATGCTACACCCAGATATTTGACTTTTTTGCTGCACTTTTTCAAAAATTAAGAATAAATTAATTTAAAAAATTAAAAATTTTAATTTTTTTGAATTTTTAATTTTTTACAATTAGAAAGAAATATTTTTTAATTTAAAAATTGAAAAAAAAAATTACAGATCTGTTGTTCACTATATATTGCAAGACTTTGCTTTATTTTTCTTATTTAAATAAAAGATATTTAATAATATAATTTAAAAATTAAAAAATAAAAAATTTAATTTTTTAAAATTTTTTATTTTTTTAAATTTTTTTTTATTTTTTTATTCAACGGATAATGCTACACCCAAACAGTTGACTTTTTTTTGCTGCACTTATTCACAAATTAAGAATAAATTAATTTAAAAAATTAAAAATTTTAATTTTTTGGATAGTTTTGAAAATTTTAATTTTTTACAATTATAAAAAAATATTCTTTTAGTTTAAAAATTAAAAAAATAATAAATTTACAGATCTGTTGTTTACTAGACATTGCTGGACTTTATTTTATTTTATTTATTTAAATAAAAATATTTAATAACATAATTTAAAAATTCAAAAATAACAAATTTATTTTTTTAAAACTATTAATTTTTTTAAATATATTTTATTTTTTATTCGCCAGATAATGCTACACCTAGATAGTTAACTTTTTTTGCTGCACTTGTTCAAAAATTAAGGATAAATTAATTTAAAAAATATAAAATTTTAATTTTTTTATTTTTGGATATTTTTAGAAGTTTTTTAATTTTTTACAATTAAAGAAATATTTTTTTAGTTTAAAAATTAAAGAAATAATAAATTTACATATCTGTTGTTTACTAGATATTAATGGACTTTATTTTATTTTTATTATTTAAATAAAAAAATTTAATAATATAATTTAAAAAATTCAAAAATAAAAAATTTAGTTTTTTAAAATTTTTTATTTTTTTTATTCACCGGATAATGCTACACCAAGATTGTTGACTTTTTTTGATGCACTTTTTCAAAAATTAAGAATAAAGTAATTTTAAAAATTTAAAATTTTAATTTTTTTATTTTTTGGATATTTTTCGAAATTTTTATTTTTTACAATTATAAAGAAATATTTTTTAATTTAAAATTGAAAAAAAATAAATTTACAGATCTGTTGTGCACTATATATTGTTGGACTTTGTTTTATTTTTCTTATTTAAATAAAAAACATTTAATAATATAATTTAAAAATTAAAAAATAAAAAATCTAATTTTTTAAAATTTTAAATTTTTTTAAAAATATTTTTTATTTTTTTATTCAACGGATAATGCTACACCCAGACTGTTGACTTTTTTTTGCTGCACTTGTTCACAAATTAAGGACAAAATAATTTAAAAATTTAAAATTTTAATTTTTTTATTTTTTGTATATTTTTGAAATTTTTTAATTTTTTATAATTAAAGAAAAATATTTTTTAGTTTAAAAAAATAATTTTACAGATCTATTGTTTACTAGATATTGTTGGACTTTATTTTATTTTTCTTATTTAAATAAAAGCATTTAATAATATAATTTAAAAAATGAGAAATAAAAAATTTAATTTTTTAATTTTTTAAAAAATATTTTTTACTTTTTTATTCACCGGATAATGCTACACCCAGATAATTTTTTTTGCTTTACTTTTTCAAAAATTAAGAATAAATTAATTATAAAAATTTAAAATTTTAATTTTTTTTATTTTTTGGATATTTTTGGAATTTTTAATTTTTTACAATTAGAAAGAAATATTTTTAATTTAAAAATCGAAAAAAAAATAAATTTACAGATCTGTTGTTCACTATATATAGCTAGACTTTGTTTTATTTTTCTTATTGAAATAAAAAACATTTAATAATATAATTTAAAAAATAAAAAAATTTAATTTTTTAAAATTTTTAATTTTTTAAAAAATATTTTTTATTTTTTATTGATGGACTTTATTTTATTTTTCTTATTTAAATAAAAAACTTTAAATAATATAATTTAAAAATTCAAAAAAATAATTTAGTTTTTTAAATCTATTAATTTTTTTAAAAGTATTTTTTATATTTTATTCACCGAATAATGCTACACCCAGACGGTTGATTTTTTTTGCTGCACTTGTTCACAAATTAAGAATAAATTAATTTAAAAAATTAAAAAATTTTATTTATTTTTTGGATATTTTTGAAATTTTTAATTTTTTACAATTATAAAAAAATATTTTTTTAGTTTAAAAATTAGAAAAATAATAAATTTACATATCTGTTATTTACTAGATATTGCTGGACTTTATTTCATTTTTCTTATTTAAATAAAAAATATTTAATAATATAATTTAAAAATTCAAAAATAAAAAATTTATTTTTTAAAACTATTAATTTTTTTAATCATTTTTTTTATTTTTTTATTCACCGGATAATGCTACACCCATATAGTTAACTTTTTTTGCTGTATGATACGCAAAAATTATAATTCACGTAATTACCGGCAAGTATACCGGGTCGTATCAAGTAATAAAACTCACTAAGAGTGAGGTCGATCCCATGGAGGCATCACCCTTGTTGATAGCTACATCCCATCCTCTTAGTGAAAATGGTCCAAATGCTCTGTCACAGCACGGCTAATCATCTGTCGGTTCTCAATCAGGTTGGAGTAGAATCCCTTGATTCTTTTGCGTTTGTCATCATGCCCAGCCTTCAGGAGTTTGAAGCTCGTCACAGTCATTCAATACCGGAATCCTACTCGGAATACCACAGACAAGGTTAGACTTTCCGGATCCCCATGAATGCCGCCATCTATCTAGCTTATACCACGAAGATTCTGTTGGGGAATCTAAGAGATATGCGCCCGGCCTAGAGTAGAACGGAAGTGGTTGTCAGTCACGCGCGTTCATAGGTGAAAATGATGATGAGTGTCACAGATCATCACATTCATCAAAGTGTTGTGCAACGTATATCTTGGAATAAGAATAAAAGAGAATTGAATAAAAAGTAATAGTAATTGTATTGAAACTTGAGGTATAGCAGAGCTCCACACCCTTAATCTATGGTGTGCAGAAACTCCACTGTTGAAAATACATAAGTGAAAGGTTCAAGCATGGCCGAATGGCCAGCCCCCTGAATGATCAAAAGACCGAATGATCCAAGACTAAAACAATCAAAGATTAAACTGTCAAAAGATGTCTAATACAATAGTTAAAAGTCCTATATATACTAGACTAGCTACTAGGGTTTACATGAGTAAGTAATTGATGCATAAATCCACTTTCGGGGCCCACTTGGTGTATGCTTGGGCTGAGCTTGATCTATCCATGACCTGAGGCGTTTATTGGAGTTGAACTCCAAGTTATAACGTGTTTTGGGCGTTCAACTCCGGATCATGACGTGTTTCTGGCGTTTAACTCCAGACAACAGCATGTACTTGGCGTTCAACGCCAAGTTACGTCGCAATTTCCGAATAAAATATGGACTATTATATATTGCTGGAAAGCTCTGGATGTCTACTTTCCAAAGCCGTTGAGAGCGCGCCAATTGGAATTCTGTAGCTCCAGAAAATCTATTTCGAGTGCAGGGAGGTCAGATTCCAACAGCATCAGCAGTCCTTTTGTCAGCCTTTTTCAGAGTTTTGCTCAAGTTCCTCAATTTCAGCCAGAAATTACCTGAAATCACAGAAAAACACACAAACTCATAGTAAAGTCCAGAAATGTGAATTTAACATAAAAACTAATGAAAACATCCCTAAAAGTAGCTTGAACTTACTAAAAACTACCTAAAAACAATGCCAAAAAGCGTATAAATTATTCGCTCATCACAACACCAAACTTAAATTGTTGCTTGTCCCCAAGCAACTGAAAATCAATTAGGATAAAAAGAAGAGAATATACTAAAAAATTCAAAATATCAATGAATATTAATTCTAATTAGATGAGCGGGACTTGTAGCTTTTTGCTTCTGAACAGTTTTGGCATCTCACTTTTTCCTTTGAAGTTTAGAATGATTGGCTTCTCTAGGAACTTAGAATTTCGGATAGTGTTATTGACTTTCCTAGTTAAGCATGTTGATTCTTGAACATAGCTACTTATGAGTCTTGGCCGTGGCCCTAAGCATTTTGTTTTCCAGTATTACCACCGGATACATAAATGCCACAGGCACATGACTGGGTGAACCTTTTCAGATTGTGACTTAGCTTTGCTAGAGTCCCCAGTTAGAGGTGTCCAGAGCTCTTAAGCACACTCTTTTTGCTTTGGATCACAACTTTAACCACTCAGTCTCAAGCTTTTCACTTGGACCTTCATGACACAAGCACATGGTTAGGGACAGCTTGATTTAGCCGCTTAGGCCTGGATTTTATTTCCTTGGGCCCTCCTATCCATTGATGCTCAAAGCCTTGGATCCTTTTTACCCTTTCCTTTTGGTTTTAAGGGCTATTGGCTTTTTCTGCTTGCTTTTTCTTTTTCTTTCTATTTTTTTTGCCATTTTTTCGCAAGCTTTCTTTTTCACTGCTTTTTCTTGCTTCAAGAATCAATTTCATGATTTTTCAGATCATCAATAACATTTCTCTTTGTTCATCATTCTTTCAAGAGCCAACAATTTTAACATTCATAAACAACAAGATCAAAAAATATGCACTGTTTAAGCATTCATTCAGAAGACAAAAAGTATTGTCACCACATCAATATAATTAAATTAAATTCAAGAACAATTTTCGAAATTTATGTACTTCTTGTTCTTTTGAATTAAAAACATTTTTTTATTTAAGAGGGGTGAAGGATTTATAGAATTTATTCATAGCTTTAAGACATAGTTACTACATACTAATGATCATGAAGTAGAGACACAAAACATAGATAGACATGAAGCATAAAAACCGAAAAAGCAGAGAAAATAAGAACAAGGAATGAGTCCACCTGAGTGAGGGTGGCGCCTTCTTGAAGGTCCAATGGTGCTTTTTGAGCTCCTTTATGTCTCTTCCTTGCTTCTGTTGCATGATCCATAGTGATTTTGGTGTTCCTATCCTTAGTTGCTTCCAATAATTATGTGGAGGAACATGTATCCCCTGAGGTATCTCAGGGATTTCTTGAAGAGGGAATTTCTCATGCTCTCTTGATGTGCAGTCAAATGCTCTTCTACTGAGCTATGGACCCTTGAGATGAATCTCTCCATCTCCCATGACTCAGAGGTGGAAGCTTTTGTCTTCTCTTAGTTTCCTCTTCAGAGTCCTTTCAGGTTCAGGATCAGCTTCAACAAAAATGTCTTTTTCCTTGTTCCTGCTCATATAGGGAAGAAGAGAACAAGAAAAGAAAGAGGAATCCTCTATGTCACAGTAAAGAGGTTCCTTATTGTTAGTAGAAGAAGAAAGGGGAAAAGAATGAAGAAGAGTGGGTTCGGATATTTAGATGGAGAGAGGTGAAGAGAAGTGTTAGTAAATAAATAATTAAATAGAATAAGAAAAGAGAGGGAGAATTTCGAAAATAATTTTGAAAAAGAGGTTAGTATTTTAAAAAATTAAAGATAAGATATAATGAAAATTAAAAATTAAAACAATTAATTAATTAAAAAGAATTTTTGAAAAAGGGATGAGATATTTTTGAAAATTAGAGAGGGAAAAGTAGTTAGGTGGTTTTGAAAAAGATAAGAAACAAACAAAAAGTTGATTAGTTAGTTGAAAAAGATATTAAAATCAAATTTGAAAAGATAAGAAGATAAGATAAGATATTTTGAAATCAAAATTTGAAAAAGATAAAATTTTGAAAAAGATATGATAAAAAGATAAGAAAAATAAGATATGGTTGAAAAAGATTTTAATTTTAAAATTAAAATTAATTACTTAACTAACAAGAAACTAAAAGATAGGATTCTAGATTTTAAAGATTGAACCTTTCTTAACAAGAAAGTAACAAACTTCAAATTTTTGAATCAATCACTTTAATTGTTAGTGTAATTTTGAAAATATGATATAAAGATAAGAAAAAGATTTTGAAAATAATTTGAAAAATATTTTTGAAATTTTCAAAAATGATAAAAAAAATGAAAAAGATATGATTTTTGAAAATGATTTTAAAAAGATAAGATTTTTAAAATTGAAAATTTTGACTTGACTTGTAAGAAACAACTAATTTTTAAAAATTTTTGACCAAGTCAATCCAAAATTTCGAAAATTTGGAGAGAAATAAGGAAAAGATATTTTTTATTTTTGAAATTTTTGATGATGAGAGAGAAAAACAACAAACATGACCCAAAACATGAAAATTTTGGATCAAAACACATAATGCATGCACGAACACTATGAATGTTAAGATGAACACCAAGAACACTTTGAAGATCATGATGAACATCAAGAACATAATTTTGAAAAATTTTGATGCAAAGAAAACATGCAAGACACCAAACTTAGAAATCTTTAATGCATGGACTCTAACAAACGAAAAATGCACATGAAAAATAACAAACGATACAAAACAAGAAAACATCAAGATCAAACAAGAAGACTTACCAAGAACAACTTGAAGATCATGAAGAACACTATGAAGCATGAAATTTTTGAAAAAATAATGCATAAAATTTAAAAACATGCAATTGACACCAAACTTAAAAATTGACTCAAGACTCAAACAAGAACACCAAATATTTTTGGTTTTTTATGATTTTATGATTTTTTTGTATTTTTATTAATTTTTTTGAAAATAAAGTTTGGAAAAACGAAAAAGAAAAGAAAAATTTTGAAAAAGATTTTTGAAAAAATTTTTGAAAAGAAAATTACCTAATCTGAGCAGCAAGATGAACCGTCAGTTGTCCATACTCGAACAATCCTCGGCAACGGCGCCAAAAACTTGGTGGACGAAATTGTGATCAAAGATTTCTAGGCACTGTTAGAGAAGCTCACAACTCCATTCAACTTAACCAGCAAGTGTACTGGGTCATCCAAGTAATACCTTACGTGAGTAAGGGTCGATCCCACAGAGATTGTTGGTATGAAGCAAGCTATGGTCACCTTGTAAATCTCAGTTAAGTGGATTCATAGGGTCAAATGTAATTGGATTAGATAATTAAAAGATAAATAAAATAAAAAGGAATAGAAATACTTATGTAGATCAATAGTGGGAATTTCAGATAGGCGTGTGGAGATGCTAGAATCCTCTCGGGATCTCTATTTTCCTATTGCTTTCATCCAATCCTTCTTACTCCTTTCCATGGCAAGCTGTATGTAGGGCATCACCATCATCAATGGCTACTTTTAATCCTCTCGGGAAAATGGTCCTATGCGCTGTCACTGCACGGCTAATCGTCTGGAGGCATCACCCTTGTTGATAGCTACATCCCATCCTCTCAGTGAAAATGGTCTAAATGCTCTGTCACAGCACGGCTAATCATCTGTCGGTTCTCAATCAGGTTGGAGTAGAATCCCTTGATTCTTTTGCATTTGTCATCACGCCCAGCCTTCAGGAGTTTGAAGCTCGTCACAGTCATTCAATACCGGAATCCTACTCGGAATACCACAGACAAGGTTAGACTTTCCGGATTCCCAGGATCCTACTCGGAATACCACAGACAAGGTTAGACTTTTCGGATCCCCATGAATGCCTCCATCTATCTAGCTTATACCACGAAGATTCTGTTGGGGAATCTAAGAGATATGCGCCCGGCTTAGAGTAGAACGGAAGTGGTTGTCAGTCACGCGCGTTCATAGGTCAGAATGATGATGAGTGTCACGGATCATCACATTCATCAAAGTGTTGTGCAATGTATATCTTGGAATAAGAATACAAGAGAATTGAATAAAAAGTAATAGTAATTGTATTGAAACTTGAGGTACAGCAGAGCTCCACACCCTTAATCTATGGTGTGCAGAAACTCCACTGTTGAAAATACATAAGTGAAAGGTTCAGGCATGGCCGAATGGCCAGCCCCCTGAATGATCAAAAGACCGAATGATCCAAGACTAAAACAATCAAAGATTAAACTGTCAAAAGATGTCTAATACAATAGTTAAAAGTCCTATATATACTAGACTAGCTACTAGGGTTTACATGAGTAAGTAATTGATGCATAAATCCACTTCCGGGGCCCACTTGGTGTATGCTTGGGCTGAGCTTGATCTATTCATGAGCTGAGGCATTTATTGGAGTTGAACTCCAAGTTATAACGTGTTTTGGGCGTTCAACTCCGGATCATGACGTGTTTCTGGCGTTTAACTCCAGATAACAGCATGTACTTGGCGTTCAACGCCATGTTACGTCATCAATTTCCGAATAAAGTATGGACTATTATATATTGCTGGAAAGATCTGGATGTCTACTTTCCAACGCCGTTGAGAGCGCGCCAATTGGAATTCTGTAGCTCCAGAAAATCCATTTCGAGTGCAGGGAGGTCAGATTCCAACAGCATCAGCAGTCCTTTTGTCATCCTTTTTCAGAGTTTTGCTCAAGTCCCTCAATTTCAGCCAGAAATTACCTGAAATCACAGAAAAATACACAAACTCATAGTAAAGTACAGAAATGTGAATTTAACATAAAAACTAATGAAAACATCCCTAAAAGTAGCTTGAACTTACTAAAAACTACCTAAAAGTAATGCAAAAAAGCGTATAAAGTATCCGCTCATCACATTCCTTCTCCTTGCTTTGTTTAATTTTCAATAAATTGACATATGGTTGCATTCTAAGTTTGGTGTTTCTATGCAACAAAACGTGGTTCCAATGTTCATTAGATACTTGCATCAATTCCAAGTGAAAGTGTCACACTAAGTTTGGTGTGCCACTTATCTTTTATGCCATGTATCATGCACATCCTCTTATGTTTGCAATCGCAATGTCTCTGTCTCTTGTGCCTTGATTTTTATCTTAAATTTTGCTTGCTTGCAACACATGTACTACTAACATTTCATTGTGTAAGACATTCATGATTCATCTTAGCCCCATAGCCATTGTTCTAATTGTTGCTTGAGGATGAGCAAGCATTCTGAGTTTGGCAAGGGAAAAAGGAAGAATAGAGGAAAAAAGGACAACAATAATGAAGATGAACTACAAGGTTGTAGAGCTCCTTTTCTTCTCATTTGTTTCCAACACTTAAATTTCATGATTGTCTTTATCTTCTCTGTTTACATGTGTGTATAAATAAAGCATAGCTTGAATCTTGATTTGTAACATGTTGCTGTGGCATTATAATTACCAACTTGAATTCTGTGAGTTCAAAAGCAGTAAAGCATCATGATCATAAACAAACAAGGAATTAAAGAAGAATTTAGCATGTGCATAAAAGTATTGGAAAGCTAGTATGTTTGGTTGTTGCTTAATTGCATTAGATTTTATTTAATTGAAGTTTTCATCTAGTGCATTTTTGTGAAATCTTTTGAAATCATGAAAACCTTGAAGAAGCAAATGCAAAATAAGGCAAGAAAAGAAAAAGGGAAAAAATGAGAAAGCTGAAGGCTCTGAGTACCAATGACAATATGTTAAGTACTTGTGGTATTTATGTATCAAGCCAAATTCTTGAAAACAAACACTTAGAAGTCAAGGCTAGGCTCAAAGTGCAAAAGCACTCCCTCAAAGCTCAAGGTTCTGAGCATCAATGATTAGAGAGTCAAGAAAAGAAAAAAAATGAGCTTAATGAAGTCCTCTAATTAAATGCTTGTGGTGCTTATGTATCAAGTTGTAATACTTGAAAACAAAGCATTTAGAAGTCGTAGCTTTGTTATTAACTCATGGGGCAAAGCACCCAAAAGGAGAAGCTAAAAAAAAAAATCAAAAGCTTGTTTCAAGGAAGAATTATAAGAAAAAGATTTCATAAATTGAGCTAGATAGAAGCATCAATCATCTACATTTCTTTTGTGATTGTAGCATGCATTGAAAACTATCTTACCATGAAAATTGAGTTGCTATTCTTCTCACCTTGGTTTGTCAATCTTTATTGCATGGTTCTTTTCTTGCTTGGGGACAAGCAAGGTTTAAGTTTGGTGTTGTGATGACATGTCACCATATCATGTTTTTCTATGCTTTTTCATACAAGTAATTGATAATTAGTGCTTAAATATTGCATTCTTTTATGCTTAAATTGTATATTTCCTTGATCTTTTGATTTTATAAATTTTGTAGAAAATAAGAAGAAAAAGAAGCAAAATAGCACAAATTAAGCTAAAAAGAAAAAAAAAAGAGAAATTTTGGGCACACTTTGAAGTCTTAGGCCACGCTTTTAAAAGCGTGACCCATGACCATGAAACCTTGGCCTCATACACATACATTAATGCTTATGCATGCATTTAAGTATAAATGGCCGAATGAATGAAATGTTGCATGAAACATTTAATTAATAATGCCAAATGAATAAACTAAATGAATACTATGTTAAGTAATTGGCATTACTAATTAAATGTAATAATATAATGTATGCATGCATTCAAGAATCATGGCATTACGTTCATTAATTGGCATTGCTAATTAAACTTAATGCATGTATAAAGCATTTGATCATTGAAAAATGAATGCTACGTAATGCATTGGCATTTATTAATGAATGCATACATGATTATTAAATTGACCAATGAATAAATGACTGAGCATTAGCATTCATGGGCATTCACAAGCAAGGAAGATCACTCAGGGGAGGGCCAACATTTGCGCCAGCGTTTGCCTCAAACGTGAGGTCAAACACTGGTGCTTGAACACCACTCAAGGAAAGGCAACGTTTGCGCCAACGTTTGCCTCAAACGTGAGGTCAAACGTTGGCGCCTAAATACCTTGGAAGATCACCCCTGTTTGTTGCATTAGAGGCTCAATGTTTGAGCCAACGTTTGCCTCAAATGTGAGGTCAAACGTTGGCCAAAAACTTACCTGGGAGGAGCCACGTTTGAGCTCACGTTTGACCTCAAACGTGAACTCAAACGTGGATGACAGCAAATGGCCTTCTGCATAATGCCACACACGAAGACGTTTGAGTCAATGTTTGCCTCAAACGTTGACTCAAACATAAATACCCCAAGGTCCAAGTTGCAAACGGATTTCTTCCCAACACCAAGAGCAATCAACAGAGGCTATTGTCAACCCAATTCCATCAAGACCAAGGCCATCCGGATCCATCTTCAACCCAATCAAGCAAAGCCCACATGACTCAAAGGCACATAGAGAAGCTAGATTAGGAATTTCATTTTGTAAATTTTATTTTCATTTTTCATTTTCAATTTGTAAAAGCCTATATAAAGGCATTAGTTTCATTTCACTAGGGGAGGCGGGCTCCACTAGGGAGCATTAAGAGTAGTAGTAAAGAGCTCTCTCTTTAGTTTTTCTTTTCTGAGTTTGAATCTTGGGTGGAGAATTGAAGGAATTCTGTTTCATTCTCCCTTTGAGATTTCTCTTTGTTTTGCGTTGCTGCATAATTCTAAGAAATTGAGGATTGAATTTGAGTTTTCATTTGCTACTTCCATTCTTCTTTCTTCTGCAAACTTGTTTTCTGTTGGATCAAGGAAGGGAATGAGATCTAGACTTGTTCTCTGGTCTCATCCAACCCCTGAGATCTTCAACTTTCTTTTAGCTATTGCAATTGAGCTGCATTTTACTTTCTGTTTGGTTCCTCAATTCAGTTTACATTAAGCTTGCTGCAAATTTCATTTACATTTCCTGCACAATTCTAATTCCTCTGCAATTGCTCTAAGTTCCGATTCACTGCAATTTTGCTTCTCTGTTTACATTGCTCCCAATTTACTTTCCTGCAATTTAAGCTTGCTACAAGAGTTTTGAGTTCTGATCTACTGCTTTCTTTTAATTTCCAGCACCCCAGCCCCTTTACTTTTCATACAATTTACATTTCTTGCAATTTAAATTTCAGCTAATTTACTTTCTTGTTCTTTAAGTTACTTGCAATTTTACATTCTGCAATTTTAAATTCACTGCTATTTACTTTCTGTTGGCTACAATTTCACTCAATTCATCAATGTTAGCTTGACTAAACTAATCACCCACTAAAGTTGCTTGATCCATCAATCCCTGTGGGATTGACCTCACTCTAAGTGAGTTATTACTACTTGATGCGACCCGGTATACTTGCCGATGAGATTTGTGTGTTTGGAAATTTGTTTTTTTCCAAAAAAAAACACCCATCAGTATTCAAAGAACTAGAGAGCAAAAGAAATGAGAATGAATGATGGAAAGGATCATTAGGGATCAGAGATGCAAATTCTCATGAATTGATGTTGATCAATGTCTTCTCAATCATGGGTATAGATCCATGGCAAAGTGGGTAATTGAGTCCCAATCTCTTGGTAACTCAATTTCTCTCAACACAACCAATTGCCACTCTCGTGATCTAATTGTTCATGAGAAGAGATGAAGTTCAATTTCTAATCCAAGCCACACAACTTCCAGAATCTCAACCAAGGGAGGTTACATCTCACATACCAACCAAAGTGTATTGATCAAGGAAATCATGAAAGGATGAACTCTAAACTGAATTATGTAGCTCCTTTCTCAAGTTCACCACATAATTCATATAGATTTAATCCCTCTCTTGATGGTGATTGAATATGTGAAGAACAAGAGTTTCCTCTTAGATGAACCACTTGAATTGAGAAGGAAAAGAAAAGTTATCAATCCATTCAAATGAGCAGAGCTCCTCCCCCTAATAAAAATGGGGTTTAGTGAATCATAGCTCTAAATTCAACAACAAGTGCAAAAGTAAACATTCAAATTGAGTAGAGAAGAGTAATGAAGAATGAAGAAGAAGTTCTTGAAAACTGAAATTCAAAATTGCTTCCGAAAGTAACTTTTACAAAATCTATCTAAAAGTTTCTAAAAAAATAAAAAAAAAACTAAAAAGTGTAAAAAAATAAAAATCTAAGTGTGAAAAGTTCAGAAGCCCCCCTTTCAAGTACAAAACTCTGCTCTATTTATACTACTCCTAAAACTCATTTGGAGGTCTTTAATTGGATTAGCAATGTGGGCTTTTCCTTTGTTAAGTTTCTGGTCCAATGAAGGAAGTATTCCCCTTTGAAGAGAGTGTAGAGAGCAAGAGCAAGTCCTCATCAATCCTGGCCCAACTGGGCATTACTTGCAAACACGTCAGTTCACAGCACGTTGGCAACGTGCTATTGAATTTCCTGGGCACCAGGCTTGGGCGTTGTTGGCCTAAGTTATTGCCAAACACTTGACTCCTTTTTGATGCCCAAAGTTGCCTCTGGTTTGAGCTTCAATTTTGTGCTTCACTATAGACTATTATACATGGTTGGAAAGCTCTGAATGTCAACTTTCCAACGCAACTGAAAGCACCTCAATTGGATTTTTGTAGCTCAAGTTATGTTCCACTGAAGAAGACATGGTCAGGTTGCCTGGGCGTTTTTGGTGAACAGCCCGTGACAGCGCCCGTGACAACGTGTTCAGATTCTGAAGCTCTAAATGAAGCCAGCTTTTGAAGCTTCGCATGAATGCCAACCCCATACTATGATATATGGTTGGAAAGCTCTGGATGTCTACTTTCTAATGCCATTGAGAGTGCACCATTTAAAGCTCTAAAGCTCAAGATATACTCCATGGAAGGTGAAGAGGTCAGCTGACCTTACTACAGGTTGATACCATGTTCATCTATGTACTTTCGGGGCAAGTTTCCTCCATCAAATTTAGTGTCCACCATGTAGTGTCATATATGATTAGAAAGCTCTTGATTTCTACTTTCCAATGCCATTGGAATCACCTCATTTGGAGTTTTGTAGCTCAAGATACACGCCATTGAAGAGGGCAAGGTCAGGCTGCCTTGGTTGGGCATTTTTGCCAAACACACCACCAATAACGTGCTCAACAACGCCCCTAGCCCAAATTTCTTGGCCTGGGCGTTGTTGCTGGAGTTGCCAAGCAACACGCCAGTTCATTTTGGCCCTGGCAACGTGTTCGACCCTCCTCTCTTGGCTCATTCATGCTTCCTTGAATTTCAACCTCATTTCCTTGTTTTTGGGGCCTAAAGATGACTTTGATTTGAGCTTCCATTTCATGCTTCACTATAGACTATTATATATCGTTGGAAAGCTCTAAATGTCAGATTTTCAACACAACTAGAAGCACTCAAATTGGATTTCTGTAACTCAAGTTATGTATCCTTGAAGGAGGTGAGGTCAGGTTGTCTTGGTTGGAGTTGTTGGTGAAGTCATTGACAAACACGCCCCAAACAACGCCCAATCCTCCTCTGGCCCAAGTTTTTAGCCTTGGCGTTGTTGTGGGCGTTGCCAAGGAACACGCCAGTTCTTTCCCTGCCTGGCAACGCTCTCAAGCTCCCCTTCTTGCTCTGTTTCAAGCTTCCTGGCGTTGTCCACAAACACTCCGGAGTTGGCAACGTGCTTCCTCTGTTTCCTTGCCAAGATTGATATATCTTCAAACCTTTTTGCTCCATTATCTTCTTTCTTCATCACCTAACATAAACTAAAGAATTTTCCTCAAAGTTTTGCCATCTTATGCATTAGTTTTCAAGGGAATCATTCACATCAACTTGCATATAATCTTCTTGAATCATTTGCATAGATTATGCTAGATTTCACTTAGTTCTTGGTTCATGAATGCATGGAGGAAAAACTCACAAAATGACTCATTTATTTCAAAGAAAGTGAATGAAACTAAGTTAAAGCTAACTAAACTAACTAGTTAAAATGGCAAATATGCGAACGCATCACTGCACTTGTTCAAACATTAAGGATAAATTAATTTAAAAAATATAAAATTTTAATTTATTTTATTTTTTGGATATTTTTGGAAGTTTTTTAATTTTTTAAAATTAAAGAAAAATTTTTTTTAGTTTAAAAAAAATAACATATTTACAGATCTGTTATTTACTAGATATTGATGGACTTTATTTTATTTTTCTTATTTAAATAAAAAACATTTAATAAAATAATTTAAAAAATTCAAAAATAAAAAATTTAGTTTTTTAAAATTTTTATTTTTTTAAAAATATTTTTTATTTTTTATTCATCGGATAATGCTCCACCCAGATAGTTGACTTTTTTTTTCTGCACTTTTCCAATATTAAGAATAAAGTAATTTTAAAAATTAAAAATTTAATTTTTTTATTCTTTAGATATTTTTGGAATTTTTAGGTTTTAACAATTAGAAAGAAATATTTTTTAATTTAGAAATTGAAAAAAAAATTTACAGATCTGTTGTTCACTATATATTGCTGGACTTTGTTTTATTTTTCTTATTTAAATAAAAAACATTTAATAATATAATTTAAAAATTAAAAAATAAAAAATTTAATTTTTTAAAATTTTTTATTTTTTTATTCAACGGATAATGCTACACCCAGATAGTTGACTTTTTTTTACACTTGTTCACAAATTAAGAATAAATTAATTTAAAAAATTAAAAAAAAATTATTTTTTTTATTTTTTGGATATTTTTGAAATGTTTTATTTTTTACAATTATAAAAAAATATTTTTTTACTTTAAAAATTAAAAAATAATAAATTTATAGATCTGTTGTTTACTAGACATTGCTGGACTTTATTTTATTTTTCTTATTTAAATAAAAAACATTTAATAACATAATTTAAAAATTCAAAAATAAAAAATTTCTTTTTTTAAAACTATTAATTTTTTTAAATATATTTTATTTTTTATTTACCGGATAATGCTACACCCAGATAGTTAACTTTTTTTACTGTACTTGTTCAAAAATTAAGGATAAATTAATTTAAAAAATATAAAATTTTAATTTTTTTTTATTGTTTGGATATTTTTTGAAGTTTTTTAATTTTTTATAATTAGAGAAAAATATTTTTTAGTTTAAAAATTAAAAAAATAAATTTACAGATCTATTGTTTATTAGATATTGATGAACTTTATTTTATTTTTCTTATTTAAATAAAAAACATTTAATAATATTATTTAAAAAATTCAAAAACAAAAATTTAGTTTTTTAAAATTTTTTATTTTTTAAAAATATTTTTTATTTTTTTACTCACCGGATAATGCTACACCCAGATAGTTGACTTTTTTGATGCACTTTTTCAAAAATTAAGAATAAATTAATATTAAAAATTAAAAATTAAAATTTTTTTATTTTTTGGATATTTTTGTAATTTTTAATTTTTTACAATTAGAAATAAATATTTTTTAATTTAAAAATTGAAATAAAAATAAATTTACAAATCTGTTGTTCACTATATATTGCTGGACTTTGTTTTATTTTTCTTATTTAAATAAAAAACATTTAATAATATAATTTAAAAATTAAAAAATAAAAAATTTAATTTTTTAAAATTTTTAATTTTTTAAAAATATTTTTTATTTTTTTATTTAACGGATAATGCTACATCCAGACAGTTGACTTTGTTTTGCTACACTTGTTCACAAATTAAGGATAAATTAATTTAAAAATTTAAAAATTTTTATTTTTTTATTTTTTGTATATTTTTGGAATTTTTTAATTTTTTATAATTAAAGACAAATATTTTTTAGTTTAAAAATTAAAAAAATAAATTTACAAATCTATTGTTTACTAGATATTGTTGGACTTTATTTTATTTTATTATTTAAATAAAAATATTAAAAATATAATTTAAAAATTCAAAAAAATTAGTTTTTTAAAATTGTTTATTTTTTAAAAAATATATTTTGTCTTTTTATTCATTGGATAATGCTACACCCAGATAATTGACTTTTTTTGCTGCACTTGTTCACAAATTAAGAATAAATTAATTTTAAAAATTTTAAATTTTAAATTTTTTACTTTTTGGATATTTTTGTAATTTTTTAATTTTTTACAATTAGAAAAAAATATTTTTTAGTTTAAAAAAAATAATTTTACAAATCTATTGTTTACTAGATATTGTTAGACTTTATTTTATTTTTCTTATTTAAATAAAAGCATTTAATAATATAATTTAAAAAATAAAAAATAAAAAATTTAATTTTTTAATTTTTTTAAAATTATTTTTTATTTTTTTATTCAATGGAAAATTCAACACTCAGACAGTTGACTTTTTTTTGCTGCACTTGTTCACAAATTAAGGATAAATTAATTTAAAAATTTAAAATTTTAATTTATTTATTTTTTGGATATTTTTGGAATTTTTTAATTTTTTACAATTAAAGAAAACTATTTTTTTAGTTTAAAAATTAAAAAAATAATAAATTTACAGATCTGTTGTTTACTAGAGATTGCTGGATTTTATTATACTTTTCTTATTTAAATAAAAAATATTTAATAATATATTTTAAAAATTCAAAAATAAATAATTTATTTTTTTAAATCTTTTAATTTTTTTAAAAATATTTTTTATATTTTATTCACCGGATAGTGCTACACCAAGACACTTGACTTTTTTGCTGCACTTGTTCACAAATTAAGAATAAATTAATTTAAAATTTTAAAAATTTTAATTTTTTTATTTTTTGGATATTTTTGAAATTTTTAATCTTTTACAATTATAAAAAAATATTTTTTTAGTTTAAAAATTAAAAAATAATAAACTTACAGATCTGTTGTTTACTAGACATTGCTGGACTTTATTTTATTTTTCTTATTTAAATAAAAAACATTTAATAACATAATTTAAAAATTCAAAAATAAAAAATTTCTTTTTTTAAAACTATTAATTTTTTTAAATATATTTTATTTTTTATTTACCGGATAATGCTACACCCAGATAGTTAACTTTTTTTACTGTACTTGTTCAAAAATTAAGGATAAATTAATTTAAAAAATATAAAATTTTAATTTTTTTTTATTGTTTGGATATTTTTTGAAGTTTTTTAATTTTTTATAATTAGAGAAAAATATTTTTTAGTTTAAAAATTAAAAAAAATAAATTTACAGATCTATTGTTTATTAGATATTGATGAACTTTATTTTATTTTTCTTATTTAAATAAAAAACATTTAATAATATTATTTAAAAAATTCAAAAACAAAAATTTAGTTTTTTAAAATTTTTTATTTTTTAAAAATATTTTTTATTTTTTTACTCACCGGATAATGCTACACCCAGATAGTTGACTTTTTTGATGCACTTTTTCAAAAATTAAGAATAAATTAATATTAAAAATTAAAAATTAAAATTTTTTTATTTTTTGGATATTTTTGTAATTTTTAATTTTTTACAATTAGAAATAAATATTTTTTAATTTAAAAATTGAAATAAAAATAAATTTACAAATCTGTTGTTCACTATATATTGCTGGACTTTGTTTTATTTTTCTTATTTAAATAAAAAACATTTAATAATATAATTTAAAAATTAAAAAATAAAAAATTTAATTTTTTAAAATTTTTAATTTTTTAAAAATATTTTTTATTTTTTTATTTAACGGATAATGCTACATCCAGACAGTTGACTTTGTTTTGCTACACTTGTTCACAAATTAAGGATAAATTAATTTAAAAATTTAAAAATTTTTATTTTTTTATTTTTTGTATATTTTTGGAATTTTTTAATTTTTTATAATTAAAGACAAATATTTTTTAGTTTAAAAATTAAAAAAATAAATTTACAAATCTATTGTTTACTAGATATTGTTGGACTTTATTTTATTTTATTATTTAAATAAAAATATTAAAAATATAATTTAAAAATTCAAAAAAAATTAGTTTTTTAAAATTGTTTATTTTTTAAAAAATATATTTTGTCTTTTTATTCATTGGATAATGCTACACCCAGATAATTGACTTTTTTTGCTGCACTTGTTCACAAATTAAGAATAAATTAATTTTAAAAATTTTAAATTTTAAATTTTTTACTTTTTGGATATTTTTGTAATTTTTTAATTTTTTACAATTAGAAAAAAATATTTTTTAGTTTAAAAAAAATAATTTTACAAATCTATTGTTTACTAGATATTGTTAGACTTTATTTTATTTTTCTTATTTAAATAAAAGCATTTAATAATATAATTTAAAAAATAAAAAATAAAAAATTTAATTTTTTAATTTTTTTAAAATTATTTTTTATTTTTTTATTCAATGGAAAATTCAACACTCAGACAGTTGACTTTTTTTTGCTGCACTTGTTCACAAATTAAGGATAAATTAATTTAAAAATTTAAAATTTTAATTTATTTATTTTTTGGATATTTTTGGAATTTTTTAATTTTTTACAATTAAAGAAAACTATTTTTTTAGTTTAAAAATTAAAAAAATAATAAATTTACAGATCTGTTGTTTACTAGAGATTGCTGGATTTTATTATACTTTTCTTATTTAAATAAAAAATATTTAATAATATAATTTAAAAATTCAAAAATAAATAATTTATTTTTTTAAATCTTTTAATTTTTTTAAAAATATTTTTTATATTTTATTCACCGGATAGTGCTACACCAAGACACTTGACTTTTTTGCTGCACTTGTTCACAAATTAAGAATAAATTAATTTAAAATTTTAAAAATTTTAATTTTTTTATTTTTTGGATATTTTTGAAATTTTTAATCTTTTACAATTATAAAAAAATATTTTTTTAGTTTAAAAATTAAAAAATAATAAACTTACAGATCTGTTGTTTACTAGACATTGCTGGACTTTATTTTATTTTTCTTATTTAAATAAAAAACATTTAATAACATAATTTAAAAATTCAAAAATAAAAAATTTATTTTTTTAAAACTATTAATTTTTTTTAAATATATTTTATTTTTTATTTACCGGATAATGCTACACCCAGATAGTTAACTTTTTTTGCTGTACTTGTTCAAAAATTTAGGATAAATTAATTTAAAAAAATATAAATTTTAATTTTTTTATTTTGGGATATTTTTGGAATTTTTTTAATCTTTTACAATTAGAGAAAAATATTTTTTAGTTTATAAATTAAAAATAAATTTACAGATCTGTTGTTTACTAGATATTGATGGACTTTATTTTATTTTTCTTATTTAAAAAAAACATTTAATAATATAATTTAAAAATTCAAAAATAAAATATTTAGTTTTTTTAAATTTTTAATTTTTTTAAAAATATTTTTTATTTTTTTATTTAACGGATAATGCTACACTCAGACAATTGACTTTTTTTGCTGCACTTGTTCACAAATTAAGGATAAATTAATTTAAAAAGTTTAAAATTTTAACTTTTTTATTTTTTGTATATTTTTGGAATTTTTTAATTTTTTATAATTAAAGAAAAATATTTTTTTAGTTTAAAAATTAAAAAAATAAATTTACAGATCTATTGTTTACTAGATATTGCTGGACTTTATTTTATTTTTCTTATTTAAATAAAAAATTTAATAATATAATTTAAAAGTTCAAAAAAATTATTTTTTTAAAATTGATTATTTTTTTAAAAATATATTTTGTCTTTTTATTCACCGGATAATGCTACACCCAGACAGTTGACTTTTTTTGCTGCACTTGTTCACTAATTAAGAATAAATTAATTTTAAAAATTTAAAATTTTAATTTTTTTACTTTTTGGATATTTTTGTAATTTTTTAATTTTTTACAATTAGAAAAAAATATTTTTTTATTTTAAAAAAATAAATTTACAGATCTATTATTTACTAGATATTGTTGGACCTTATTTTATTTTTTTATTTAAATAAAAACATTTAATAATATAATTTAAAAAATAAAAAATAAAAAATATAATTTTTAAATTTTTTTAAAAATATTTTTTATTTTTTTATTCAACGGATAATGCTACACCCAGACAGTTGACTTTTTTTTGCTGCATTGTTCATAAATTAAGGATAAATTAATTTAAAAAATATAAAATTTTAATTTATTTATTTTTTGGATATTTTTGGAATTTTTTAATTTTTTACAATTAAAGAAAAATATTTTTTAGTTTAAAAATTAAAAAAATAATAAATTTACAAATCTATTGTTTACTAGATATTACTGGATTTTATTTTATTTTTTTATTTAAATAAAAAATATTTAATAATATAATTTAAAAATTCAAAAATAAATAATTTAGTTTTTTAAATCTTTTAATTTTTTTTTTAAAATATTTTTTATATTTTATTCACCGGATAATGCTAGATGGTGACAAGTCATCTTAGCCTAGTTTTACTAGTCATCTTAGTAAAACTAGGCTAAGATGACTTGTCATCACAACACCAAACTTAAAGCTTGCTTTTCCCCAAGCAAGAAAAGAATTTATGCTCAACAATTCTTTTAGTTTAGAATAGATTGAAGAATGACGTTCAATGCCCTGTGAGTGAAGTGATTAATTGACAGTGGGGTGAACTCTAAATCATATGTTTATGCAAGGGCTTCAATGTTTACTAGTCCCCACATCTTGGAAGTCTTAGGTCTTAGGACTTTCACCCAAATGATACCGTGGAGATCTCTTTATAGATAGTCACCTTGAAGCAGCTTATAGTTTATGTGTTTCGGTCTTGACTATAAGTTTCCTGTCTCAAAGCGGCTCTTTAGATAAGCTTTCAATCAATACTCCGAAACCAGTTGGTTTTAAGGTATTGGGTGTTGAAGCACCCCTGAGGATTTACTTGCTCAAGCCTCTCTCTTTGACACAATTCGACCACAAGCATTTGCTAGGCTAGTAACTCTTTGATTTCTTATTTATCTCCTTTTTTTTGCCTAGTAATTGATGCTCAGAGCCTTGGGCCATGTTCTTTTATTTTTTTTCTTTTGTTTTCTTTTGCTGCTTCTTGGATCAAAAGATGTTTGAGAATCTCCACAATACTTCTTTGAACTCTATTTCCTGCCTATGAGCTCCCATGCAGGTTTTCATAAACATGCAACCTCAAGATGAATTTTTTATTCCTCAATCCTTCTCTTCAAAGAAATGTTTTCTATTTGTATTTTTCCAATCCTTGAGTGCAAGCTAATTTTCAAGTGTATGGTGCTATGATATACCAAACATCTTAGTTATTGAACTACAAGGAAATTATACTGAACAGGGGTACAATATCACTTTCAATCATAGCAGTTTTGAATATAAGACAATCACTTAACAATACAACCTTTTGGAGTTTACTTGCTTCACTCCTTCTCAGCACCATTGTTGATCTTTGCATCCCTCTTTGTCTCTTTGGTTGATGGTGCTTAATCCTTCCTTAGATTCAAGTGACTGCCTACAATAAACTTTGAAAGTTGCTTGTTCCCCAAGCACTCTAAAATGGTTAGCATGCATAAATGTTTGTAGGCTTCTAAACTTAGATTAGTGTGTGAACACCAAACTTAGTTCCTTGCCTTATGCAGCAGTTTGTACATATGCAGAAAACCACATGTGCTTTCAGTAAGAAAACATACCATAAACTAGAAGAGTAAATTTTGAACTAGAAAACGAACTGTGAACTAAACTAAACAATTGTTAAGTGGTTTTCTCTGATCGTTTGGAGCAGATAACTGGTCATGTTGAGGGTAGAATATATTATAAAATCTTTGGTGGAACACCAAACTTAGCATTCAACATTCACCCTTTAATTACTTTGGTGTGCAACACCAAACTTAGCTCCTCGCAATACAGATAAATCTACTTAACTTTCTTATTGAAACAGTAAAGCTAGAGAGAGTTACCTCCGGTTGGGTTGCCTCCCAACAAGCGCTTCTTTATTGTCATTAGCTTGACATCTTCCATTCTGTGATTATGGAGACTGAAGATCATAGTGCCTTAGCTTATCTTTCTTTACTGTGAACTTCCTTATGGTTTCCTCTTTGATGACCTCTATGAGTTCCCGTAGAAGGATCCCAGTCACAATATAGTGATCAAATAGCTGTGGAGACACCTTCGTGGATTGAGTGTTTAACAGCACTTTATCCCCTAGTGAAAATTTCTCAATAGGAATTTTCTGCTTCTCTCCAATTCTATCCTCTGTCCCTACTTGTGAAACTTCTTTGTTGTGTTTTTCTTGGTTGGTACCCTCTTTCTTACTCATTTGTGAAAACTGCTTAGCCAACAGCAGTACATGTTCTTTAAGCTTCTTAAGTGCTTCCTCATGGTGTTTGATCTCCTGGACTTAAATTTCCATGAGTTTTTCCATCATCGATTCTAAGTCAGCGATCCTCTTAGAATGGTGTAAATGTATGAGATGGACTGGTGGTTGTGGAGAACCTTGCAAAAGAATTCCACATGTATTGTGTGGGTAAAACGTGGGTGTTGCAGAGGTATTCTGTTGATTTTGTGAGTTGTTATGAGGCTGAGAGTGCATGTTTTGTGAGTATTGGTTTTGATTGGCATTATTGAATGGGTGACTTTGGTTGTTTGTGGTCATGGATTTGCCATGGTTGAAACCTCTTTGTTCTTGATGTTGGTACTCCCCCATTCTCAAACAAGAATGGGGCCTCCATATTGGAAATTATGCATTCACTGCAGCAGAATGCAGGCAATCAACTTTTCTAGCTCTCAGCTCCATGTGTTACTGAGTTTGATGGTGCATTTGTTTGTTCAGGTTCATGACTGCATTTACTCCTTCAAAATTCATCACCCCCTTCTCTAAACTTGCATTCTATGGCTTCTCAAACGAGTGTTGATTGTTGACTCCTTTGTCATTGAAATTTGCAGTTCCTTGGGCAGTTGTTGTCGCTTTGTGTAGGCCATCTGAGAAGTAATCCACCGCTTTTCTTGTTTCTGGGGTTAATCCTTCATAGAAAGCTTGGAAACCCACTTTGTCACTTACTTTCTTGTATCTTTCCCATGCCTTGAAGAGCGGTTCTTCTTCTCCTTGTGTGAATGGATGCACCCCCTCTTTCAGCTTGATGATCTGTTGGGATGAGGAGAATTTGGCTAGAAACTTGGTAACCAAATCGTCCCAGCTGGTGATACTTCCTTGGGGAAGGGTTTCAAGCCATTGTGCAACTTTATCCTTTAGTGAGAAGGGAAATAACAAGAGCTTATAAGTATCATGATTTACACCATCGAGTTTGACAGCACCACAAGTCCTCAGAAAAGTGGATATGTGCTGTTTAGGATCCTCCAATGGATTTCCGCCATAGGAATAATTGTTCTTGACTAGTGTAATGAGTTGTGGTTTCATGTCGTGATACTCTTCTTCCTCAGAGACTCCTTCTCCAATAATAGCCTTCCCTCTGACTTCTCTTCTCAACCTTCTGAGAGTCCGTTCGTCTTGACATCAGAGAAAGTATGGATAGCTCTCCTTGTACCTGACATACAAACCAAGCATAAGAAACACACAAAACCAGAGAGCCAGTAATCCTTCACTCCATTGCTAGAGTGAGGTTTGAGTTAGTGATTCAGGTGGGTTTCGTGGAAAATAGATTAAGTGAAAAATAATAGTTAAGGTGAGAGATTAGGGGTAAGTAAACTTGTGAGGAAGACACTTCTGTTAATGGCAAATAAACAATACAAGAACTAATAGTGAGAAAGAGAGGTGGAGAACAAGTGTTGAGACCTCCACTAATGTCACAAGAGGATGAATGAGCTTTGTTTAAAGTGGACAGGAATGGTTTACAGAGAAGAGAAGCTCTCAGAAGAGGATGAAGGTGAAGGTGAAAGTAAAGGATGAAAAGGGTTTCAAGGTCTGTGAAGAAGAAGATGATCAAGGTGAAAGTGAAAAGTGAGAGTGAAGGATGAAGGATGCTTTACAGAGGTGGCTTGAGGTCCTTTTTATAGTGTAAAACCATGATGAAGAGGGCACCCCTTGGCCAATGGTTTTAGTCTGACATTTGGTTTACTGCTCTTTCCAAAATATCTTTAGGTATTTGGGATCACCTCAAGTCTTGTCAACTGAAAAAGGTAGGAAGTTGATTCCCACACGTTAAACTAAAGCTCCTGACATGTGACATTAGTGAAGGGACATCTAGTTTAGTTTTCTTTCAACTAGATGACACTTTTACACTCCAAATCCAACCAATCCACTTCCACCAATATAGTTCCCACTGAAGAGAAATTCAACTCCTCAAGGTGTTATTTTGGGTTCCATCCTTTTAGCCCAATACCTTTAGGAGGAACTTAACTCTTTTTTGACTATGTTTGTAGGTCATTATAAAAATAATTATGTACAAAAAAGGTTTATATTTTTAGTACACAATCATAAGCCCCCATGCAGTCTTTGAGGGTACAAAGTATTCCCTCAAGCTGCATAAACTTTTTTGTACTCAACAGAACAAGAATAATATTTTTTTTTAAGAAGCTAACATATCATAACTCTAAAGAATCAAATCTCCCCTCTTTTATTTTTTTGTCATAATGAGATATGTATTTGTAAATATTCAGATATAAATATTTCTGTATAATATGAATATAATTATGTACTCATAAAAAAATGAATAAAAGAATGTTATTGTGCAAATATTTTAAATATTAATAAAATAAATAAATAAATAAGATTAGTAAATGAATATATTCATAATTTATTTGTATGTATGTATTTATTTTTAAAAGTAGTGTATGTATATATACATAATATTATTATTAAAACATATATATATATATATATATATATATATATATATATTATGAAAAAAAGAGGGATGATTTGATTTAATATAATAATTTAATATATAAGGAAATAAGAAGGGGAGAAACTCTTAGCCTTTTAATTGGACACGTTTTAAATTTGAATACCTGGATTTGGTGAGACACATAAGAAGGGGAGAACAACTAGGAGGGTAGGGGAGAACGTGTTTCTCATCATCTTTGTTAGTTAGGGTATTTTTTTTTTTACACAGCAGCACCACCATCCAAACCCTTTGTCTTCTTCAACAATTGGGAGTTTTTCTTAGGACAAAGGACACTCCCATATTCAACATTGCTCTGTCTTCTCACTCTGTCTTCTCATTTGGTAAGACTCTTTTTCTTCTTTTCTTGCTTTTGTCTTTGGTCTTGCTCCCTTTTTTGTCATATAATGCGTACTCTTATTTTCTTAGATGAGATTCTGGCACTTGAATATCTATTATTGTATATTTGACATTTTTTTGTATTATTCTGAACTTTTGTTACTCTGAACTCGTGTCTGAACTCTGATGATCATTCTGTACTCTTTGTTACTCTGAACCCTTATTAGTATGTTCTCTGCCTTTGTTCTCATGTAACCCCTCTCAGCCCCCATGTATATTGAGTTGCTAATTTTGGGATTAGCTATAGGGATTCTTTGATAAAGATCTTTCACCTTACAACTTGGATGTTATATCCTCATTTGTACATGTTCTCATTTGTATATGTTTCCAATGGCATCACAAAATAAAAGAAATTGAGTTAAACATCATGAGCAATGTTCATCTGCAACTATAAAATAGATATTTAAGAATAAAAATAATTTAATTAAAAAAAATTTTTTCTGTATAGTATAGTCATAAGTAATTTGTTTATAAACTTTTTCAATTAGAACAAATTTTTAGTGTTCCATATTTATATTCTTTCAAAGCTATAAACGTATAATGTTTTGCAATATTTTCATATATGTCACCAAATGAAATATAATGTTGTGAGGATATGAGGAGTTAGTGGCCTTATCGAGTAAAGAATATGATGAATGATTTTCATACCTTTGCTTTTTTGTTTCATTTGAGAACTCCTTGGTTGTTTTCTTGACATGCGATGCTCTTTGGCTTTTTTAGAATTTTTTGAGTGTTCTGCAATATTCCCCTTTATATTTTGAACATTTTTGTCGTTGGTATTTGTGTGATATTGATGTTTACTCTATTTTGTTGATGCTATTCTCCTTCTTCCCCCCTTTTTTAGGAATTGCTTCTTTTTTGTTGTCATGCCTCGTGTGAAACTTGCTGAGATAATGGATAGTGACCCAGAGGACTCTAGTAATAGTTTAGGTACTGACTCTTCTGTGAATGATATGGACGATGTTCCTGAAGAATATGCAATGGGATTTTCTGAATCTATCCCCCAACCTTGGGTTAAACCATCAAATAAGAGGGCTACTTTTGTGGATCCTCCTCTGATGAAGAAACCTTTTTTGGACCCTCCTTCTTCTGGCTTGTTATTAGGTATGGATAAAACTATGAAACCTGCCTTTGATTCTTCAGATTGTAGAGTTTTGGGTGAATTTATTGAGAAGCCTTCATATCAAGTGGGTCCTACTCTACTTTGTTCTCGGTTGAAGCGCCAAGAATTTCCATGGACGTCTTTTAAATCTGAGGCAGCTACTCACATAAATAAGGTTTGGTAAAAGTGGGTGTTCACAGTATTGTTTGAGGAGGGTGGTAGTTTTGTGAGGAGATTAGAATCAGCTGGTATTGCCGAGGCTATTCGCACATCTGCAGGTTGGTTGTTCTCTGCCATTTATCCTCATAATTGATTCTTATAATTTCTTTACCTTGTTGCTATATGTTGAAGAAGCACTAATTGATTTCCTCTTGGCAGGCTTGGGTGTTCAGCGAAATGGATCTGATATGAGTTTACTTTGGCAGAGGTGGTGTTCTCAGACTCATACTTTTCTGACTTCTTGGGGTGAGTTTTCACCCACTTTGGAAGATGTTGTGGTTCTTCTTCAACTGCCGGTGTTTGGTAGTGTGGATCTCACTCTTCTTCGCCCAGATTCTGATCTGCTTAAGCTTGCACGACATCTTCAAATGAGTTTAAGTGATGCTGGTCGATATGCAAAAGAGTTGTCCAAGAGTAGGCAGGCTAAGAAATCTTCCTTCAAGGATGAGCATCCGAAGACTCGTCGGTCCTCGAGAGGAAAAGAGGTGGTTGGCGACAAGCAAGATTCCAAGAAGAAGAAGATTACTGTTAAGTATTCTTACTCTAATCGGTCTCGTTATTTCTTTGGTGATTTTCTCAATGGTGAGTTTGTCCCTGCTCTTGCTGTTTCTTCAAATCTTAGGGGAGCTGCTTTTGTTGCTTATTGGTTAAGTAAATATGTATTTTTGGGACCGGCGGATGCCCTTTATATAGGCTTTTTTTACAAAATGAAAATAAAATGAAATTGAAATTAAAAACAAATTCACAAAAATGAAATTCCTAATCTAGCTTCTCTGTGTGCCTTTGAGTCATGTTGAGTGGGCTTTGCTTGCTTTGGATTTGAGGGAGAATGGGTCTTGGATGGCCTTGATTCAATTTGGTGAGGAATTGAATTAATTGAATTTTGGTTTATTTTGGCCCATATGTTGCTCCCAGGAGGCTGCCCTGCTCTTGTGGAGGGCAGAGCAGGGAAACTTTGTGTGGGTATCTAATTTGCGTGCCAAGGCTTGGAAGCATCAGGATGCTGCCCTGCCCTTGGGGAGAGCAGGGCAGTGGTGTCATGGTGTGCCTTCTGTCCGTGTCAAGTGCTGCATTCCTCACTCCCCTTAGGTGCTTGGTTCGAAACCCATGGGTGGCACTTGGAGTTTGATTTTTTCTTGGATTTTCTTCAAGAAGAGCACGACATTGCCCTGCTCTCTAAGAGGGTAGAGCAGAATAATGAGCGCTACTTTGCTTTGGAGTGAGGCTCCAGCTTCGAACCTTGGTGGAAGCACTTTGGTTTATTTTCGCTTATTTTTGGCCCTTAAAGATGCCTTTCACTCATGCCTTAATTTTATGCCCAATATGGATTGCTATATATCATTGGAAAGCTCTGAATGTCAGCTTTCCAACGCAACTAGAAGCACATCAATCGGACGTCTGTAGCTCAAGTTATAGCCCTTTGAAGTAGGCATGGTCATGCTGTGAGCGGCCAGATTTTAACTTAGCAAAAATTTGCTCCAACCTCACTTTGTTTCATTATGATTCTGCCCTGCCCTTGGCAAGAGCAGGGCAGTGTGCGTGCTGGTTGCTTTCTTCTTTAATTTGGTCATGGGCCACGCTTTTAAAAGCGTGGCCTAAGGCTCCAAAGTGTGCCCCAAAGCTCTTTTTTCTTCTTTTTAGCTTATTTTGTGCTTCTTTGCTTCTTTTTCTTCTTATTTCCTACAATATTTATAAATTTAAAAGATCAAGGAAATATACCATTTAATCACAAAAGCATTCAATATTTAAGCACAATTCATCAATTTCTTGTATGAAAAAGCATAGAAAAATAGGTATATGATGACATGTCATCAGGTGTAGCATTATCCGGTGAATAAAAAAATAAAAAAATATTTTAGAAAAATTTTAAGTTTTAAAAAACTAAATTTTTTATTATTAAATTTTTAAATTATAAGATGAAATTTTTTTATTTAAATTAGTAAAATAAAATAAAGTCCAGCAATACCTAGTATACAACAGATTTGTAAATTTCTTATTTTTGTAATTTTTAAACTAAAAAAATAATGTTTTTTCTTATAGTAGAAAAATATAATATTCAAAAATTCCAAAAAATAAAAAAATTGAAAATTTTTAAATTTTTTAAACTAATTTATTCTTAATTTGCGAACATGTGTATAAAAAAGTCAACTGTTTGGGTGTAGCATTATCCGGTGAATAAAATAATGAAAAATATTTTTAGAAAAATTTAAATTTTAAAAAACTAAATTTTTTATTTTTATATTTTTAAATTATAAGATTAAATATTTTTATTTAAATTAGTAAAATAAAATAAAGTCCAGCAATATCTAGTATACAACAGATATGTAAGTTTCTTATTTTTTTAATTTTTAAACTAAAAAATAATGTTTTTTATTATAGTAGAAAATTAAATATTAAAAAAATCCAAAAAATAAAAAAATTGAAAAATTTTTAAATTTTTAAAACTAAATTATTCTTAATTTGCGAACATGTGCATAAAAAAGTCAACTGTTTGGGTGTAGTATTATCCGGTGAATAAAAAAATAAAAAAATATTTTTTGAAAAATTTTAACTTTTAAAAAACTAAATTTTTTATTTTTAAATTTTTAAATTATAAGATGAAATTTTTTTATTTAAATTAGTAGAATAAAATAAAGTCCAGCAATACCTGGTACACAACAGATTTGTAAATTTCTTATTTTTTTAATATTTAAACTAAAAAAATAATGTTTTTCTTATAGTAGAAAAATATAATATTCAAAAATCCAAAAAATAAAAAATTGAAAATTTTAAATTTTTTAAACTAATTTATTTTTAATTTGCGAACACGTGTATAAAAAAGTCAACTCTTTGGGTGTAGCATTATCCGGTGAATAAAAAAATGAAACATATTTTCAGAAAAATTTAAATTGTAAAAAACTAAATTTTTTATTTTTATATTTTTAAATTATGAGATGAAATTTTTTTATTAAAATTAGTAAAATAAAATAAAGTATAGCAATATCTAGTATACAACAGATATGTAAATTTCTTATTTTTTTATAATTTTTAAACTAAAAAAATAATGTTTTTTCTTATAGTAGAAAAATAAAATATTCAAAAAATCCAAAAAATAAAAAATTGAAAATTTTTAAAATTTTTTAAACTAATTTATTGTTAGTTTGCGAACATGTGCATAAAAAACGTCAACTGTTTGGGTGTAGCATTATCCGGTGAATAAAAAAATAAAAAATATTTTTAGAAAAATTTAAAATTTTAAAAAGTAAATTTTTTATTTTTAAAATTTTAAATTATAAGATTAAATTTTTTTAATTTAAATTAGAAAAATAAAATAAAGTCCAGCAATATCTAGTACATAACAGATCTGTAAATTTCTCATTTTTTTAATTTTTAAACTAGAAAAATAATTTTTTTTTTCTTATAGTAGAAAAATAAAATATTCATAAAATTTGAGGAAAATAAAAAATTGAAAAATTTTAAATTTTTTAAACTAATTTATTCTTAATTTGCGAACAAGTGCATAATAAAAAGTCAATTGTTTGGGTGTACCATTATCCGGTGAATAAAAAAATAAAAAAATATTTTTTGAAAAATTTTAACTTTTAAAAAACTAAATTTTTTATTTTTAAATTTTTAAATTATGAGATGAAATTTTTTTATTTAAATTAGTAGAATAAAATAAAGTCTAGCAATACCTAGTATACAACAGATCTGTAAATTTCTTATTTTTTTAAAATTTTAAACAAAAAATAATGTTTTTTCTTATAGTAGAAAAATATAATATTCAAAAATCCAAAAAATAAAAAAATTGAAAAATTTTAAATTTTTTAAACTAATTTACTATTAATTTGCGAACACGGGTATAAAAAAGTCAACTGTTTGGGTGTAGCATTATTCGGTGAAAAAAATAATGAAAAATATTTTCAGAAAAAATTTAAATTTTAAAAAACTAAATTTTTTATTTTTATATTTATAAATTATAAGATGAAACTTTTTTATTTAAATTAGTAAAATAAAATAAAGTATCGCAATATCTAGTATACAATAAATATGTAAATTTCTTTTTTTTATAATTTTTAAACTAAAAAAATAATGTTTTTTCTTATAGTAGAAAAATAAAATATTCAAAAAATCCAAAAAATAAAAAAATTGAAAATTTTTTAAAATTTTTAAACCAATTTATTGTTAATTTGCGATCATGTGCATAAAAAAAGTCAACTGTTTGGGTGTAGCAGTATCCGGTGAATAAAAAAATAAAAAATATTTTTAGAAAAATTTAAAATTTTAGAAAAATAAATTTTTTATTTTTAAAATTTTAAGTTATAAGATTAAATTTTTTTATTTAAATTAGAAAAATAAAATAAAGTCCAGCAATATCTAGTACATAACAGATCTGTAAATTTCTCATTTTTTTAATTTTTAAACTAGAAAAATAAATTTTTTTTCTTATAGTAGAAAAATAAAATATTCATAAAATTTGAGGAAAATAAAAAATTGAAAGATTTTAAATTTTTTAAACTAATTTATTCTTAATTTGCGAACAAGTGCATAATAAAAAGTCAATTGTTTGGGTGTACCATTATCCGGTGAATAAAAAAATAAAAAAATATTTTTTGAAAAATTTTAACTTTAAAAAAACTAAATTTTTTATTTTTAAATTTTTAAATTATAAGATGAAATTTTTTTATTTAAATTAGTAGAATAAAATAAAGTCTAGCAATACCTAGTATACAACAGATCTGTAAATTTCTTATTTTCTTAAAATTTTAAACAAAAAAAATAATGTTTTTTCTTATAGTAGAAAAATATAATATTCAAAAATCCAAAAAATAAAGAAATTGAAAAATTTTAAATTTTTTAAACTAATTTACTATTAATTTGCGAACACGTGTATAAAAAAGTCAACTGTTTGGGTGTAGCATTATTCGGTGAAAAAAATAATGAAAAATATTTTCAGAAAAAATTTAAATTTTAAAAAACTAAATTTTTTATTTTTATATTATAAATTATAAGATGAAATTTTTTTATTTAAATTAGTAAAATAAAATAAAGTATCGCAATATCTAGTATACAATAAATATGTAAATTTCTTTTTTTTTATAATTTTTAAACTAAAAAAATAATGTTTTTTCTTATAGTAGAAAAATAAAATATTCAAAAGATCCAAAAAATAAAAAAAATTGAAAATTTTTTAAGATTTTTAAACCAATTTATTGTTAATTTGCGATCATGTGCATTAAAAAAGTCAACTGTTTGGGTGTAGCAGTATCCAGAGAATAAAAAAATAAAAAATATTTTTAGAAAAATTTAAAATTTTAGAAAACTAAATTTTTTATTTTTAAAATTTTAAATTAAAGATTAAATTTTTTTATTAAAATTAGGAAAATAAAATAAAGTCCATCAATATCTAGTACACAACAGATCTGTAAATTTCTTATTTTTTTAATTTTTAAACTAAAAAAAATAATTTTTTTTCTAATATTAGAAACATAAAATATTCATAAAATTTTTGGAAAATAAAAAATTGAAAAATTTTAAATTTTTTAAACTAATTTATTCTTAATTTGCGAACAAATGCATCAAAAAAGTCAACTGTTTGGGTATAGCATTAACCGGTGAATAAAAAAATAAAAAAATATTTTTTGAAAAATTTTAAATTTATAAAAATAAATTTTTTAATTTTAAATTTTTAAATTATAAGATGAATTTTATTTATTTAAATTAGTAGAATAAAATAAAGTCCAAGAATACCTAGTATACAACAGATCTGTAAATTTCTTTGTTTTTAATTTTTAAACTAAAAAAATAATGTTTTTTCTTATAGTAGAAAAATAAAATATTCATAAAATTTGAGGATAATAAAAAATTGAAAAATTTTAAATTTTTTAAACTAATTTATTCTTAATTTGCGAACAAGTGCATCAAAAAAGTCAACTGTTCGGGTGTAGCATTATCCGGTGAATAAAAAAATAAAAAAATATTTCTAGAACAATTTTAACTTTTAAGAAACTAAATTTTTTATTTTTAAATTTTCAACGTATTAGATGAACTTTTTTTATTTAAATTAGTAGAATAAAATAAAGTCCAGCAATACCTAGTATACAACAGATCTGTAAATTTCTTATTTTTTTAATTTTTAAACTAAAAAAAATGTTTTTTCCTTATAGTAGAAATATATAATATTCAAAAAATCCAAAAAATAAAAAAAATTGAAAAATTTTAAATTTTTTAAACTAATTTATTCTTAATTTGCGAAGATGTGTATAAAAAAGTCAACTGTTTAGGTGTAGTATTATCCGGTGAATAAAATAATGAAAAATATTTTTAGAAAAATTTAAATTTTAAAAAACTAAATTTTTTATTTTTAGGTTTTTAAATTATAAGATGAAATTTTTTTATTTAAATTGTTATAATAAAATAAAGTCCAGCAATATCTAGTATACAACAGATATGTAAATTTCTTATTTTCTTTTATTTTTAAACTAAGAAAATAATGTTTTTTTCTTTTAGTAGAAAAATAAAATATTCAAAAAATCCAAAAAATAAAAAATAAAAAAATTTTAAATTTTTTAAACTAATTTATTCTTAATTTGCGAACATGTGTATAAAAAAGTCAACTGTTTTGGTGTAGCATTATTCGGTGAATAAATTAATGAAAAATATTTTTAGAAAAATTTTAAATTTTTAAAAACTAAATTTTTTATTTTTAAATTTTTAAATTATAAGATGAAATTTATTTATTTAAATTAGTAGAATAAAATAAAGTCCAGCAATACCTAGTATACAACAGATCTGTAAATTTCTTATTTTTTTAATTTTTAAACTAAAAAAATAATTTTTTTCTTAAAGTAGAAAACTATAATATTCAAAAAGATCCAAAAAATAAAAAATTGAAAAATTTTTAAATTTTTTAAACTAATTTATTCTTAATTTGCGAACATGTGCATAAAAAAAGTCAACTATTTGGGTGTAGCATTATCCGGTGAATAAAAAAATTAAAAATGTTTATAGAAAAATTTAAAATTTTAAAAAACTAAATTTTTTATTTTTAAATTTTTAAATATAAGATGAAATTTTTTTATTTAAATTAGTAGAATAAAATAAAGTCCAGCAATATCTAGTATACAACAGATTTGTAAATTTCTTATTTTTTTAATTTTTAAACTAAAAAAAAAAATATTTTTTCTTATAGTAGACAAATAAAATATTAAAAAGATATCAATAAAATAAAAGAATTGAAAAATTTTAAATTTTTAAACTAATTTATTCTTAATTTGCGAACATGTTCATAAAAAAAGTCAACTGTCAGGTGGTACGACTCTTAGGTGGATTTTTAATATATAAATATAGGTAATTTCGAAAGGAGTATTAATCAAGAAGCCTGAAAAGAGTAGAAATAAAATCGCGAAGACGTATCACTCACGTTTCGACAACGAAAAGATAAAACGTGAAGCCGAAAGCAATATACGGACAAGGAATAAAGGAGATTAAGAGATAGATAACAGATAGATATATATAACATAAGTAAATAGCCACTAGTCGCGACCCGCGAAGTTTAGGCCGGCTAGGGTACAGTATGAAAGTAGTTGACAACAGTATATCCTAATCTCTCCCAAAGGAAACACGAGAGCCTCTATAGGCAAGTTCAAAAGATTTCACTACATAATATAATCTTTTCAAAACAAAGATGGAGAGATTCTAAGCAAAACACAAAGTAGAGAAAATAAAGATCTTCGCTGTCTCTCAGATGAACCACAGCTCACTTCTGAGCACCTGGACTTGTATCTGAAAAACAAGAGATATATACTGATGTGCGGAAAACGATCCGACACAAAACTCACCGGCAAGTGCACCGGGTCACATCAAGTAATAAAACTCACGGGAGTGAGGTCGATCCCACAGGGATTGAAGGATTGAGCAATTTTAGTTTAGTGATTGGTTTAGTCAAGCGAATCAAGATTTAGTTGAGAGATTTGTGATTAACAGAATTTAAATTGCATGGAAAGTAAAGGGAATGGGTAAATTGCATGAAATTAAAGAGAACTGAAATTTAAAGTGCTGAATCTTAAAGAACAAGTAATGTAAATTGCAGAAACTTAAAGTGCAAGGAATGTAAATGACTTGAATTGTAAATGGGTCAGGGATGTGGGATTGCAGAAATTAAACAAGGAAAAGTAAAATTGCAACAAACGGAGAAATAGAAGATAACTTGGATTGAATCAGATCTTAGAACAGAAATGTAAATGAGATTGAAAAGCATTAAACAGGGAATGTAAAATTGGAATTCAGATCTCAGGACCCAAGAGACTAGATAACCAAGTCTAGATCTCAACGCCTTCCTAGATCCAACAAAAACAATTGCAAAGTAAATGAGGAATTGTAAATTGCAAAGAAAGTAGAAGAAGAAGCAAATAACAGAAACGGAAATTCAATTATGCAGTAAAATGAAACAGAGAGATCTTAGGATGAGATTGAAACAGAATTCCTCCAATTCTCCAACCAAAGATCCAAGACAATTGTAATTGAAATTGAAAGCAAGAAAACTGAGAGGAAGGGAATTCACTTCTCCTTCCCTGAGACTTAGAAATTAAAATTCACTCAACACCCCAAAAGCTCTCCAAAAACTACTCAGCAAAACTAAAAGGAAAGCTCCCCTAAAACTTCAAATCCTAAGCTATTTATACACTTTCTTTACATGATCCTAGAGCCTTCAATTGGGCCTTGGCCTTGATGGAGTTGGGTTGAATTAGGCCTCTGTTGCTTGCTCTTGGTGTTGGGAAGAAATCCACTTGTGAACCGGGCCATGTAACTTTCACGTTTGAGCCAACGTTTGAGGTCAAACGTTGACTCAAACGTTGCCGTGTGAACAATTATGCAGAGCCCATTCTTGCTGTCATCCACGTTTGGCTCAACGTTTGAGGTCAAACGTGAGCTCAAACATGGATCTCCCCATGCCTTCTTTGTGGCCAACGTTTGGCCTAGCGTTTGAGGTCAAACGTTGGTTCTACTCCAGGGCATTCTTCATCTTCTTGCAACCTCCTTCCAAGCTTTGTTTCACCTATCATCAATCAATCAAAAACATCAAAGCTATGCTTCAAATCATGAGATTGTTTCTCTTCCAAAATATATGACAATTATAGCACAAAATCTCATGAAAATGCATTATTTTATACATGATTGATTGAGTCAAAGGTATCATGAATTTCAACCCAATTGGCTTACCTATGGCTTAAGAAAGTGCATAGAACTAAATGAAAACAAAGAAAAAGACTAGTAAAACTAGGCTAAGATGACTTGTCATTATATACGGAATGAGAACCCTGGGCCCATGGGTTCCCAGTACGGTAAAAGTGCCAAATAAATACAATGCACTGCAATAAAAACTCACTAAGCATCCTAAACTCCTTTTCACCAAGTATCCAGCCTAGATTCTCACTAATCCATAAATAGGCATCTGTCGTAAGGGGATACTAAATCTAGTTCATGCTACACATGTTTCCCAACTCGCGGATTCTTCCACGAATCAGACTCAGAATCATAAGCAAAACCATCACCAGTTGTTCTGCTTTAACAACTCTATATCAATACATCATACCCTCGCATGGAACTAGTGAAATCACATCACTGCATCTACCCAGGGAGCTCAATTTATCTCTTTCAATAATAATAATCATCATGCAATCGCATCATCAATTCATCTCATCAAGAACAGCCCTCAACATCCACCGACACCAACATGAGGGATCTCTCAGTTGTACAAACACAGGCAATACAAAGAAGTAATACACAAATAAGGTACAAGTAGAACAAGTAGCACGTAATCAGGTAACATAGCATATATGATATAGAAATCCAAAACAAATAGGCAAACCCAAACAATTCAAACATATGCAAATGATGTATGCCTGCCCTATGGCTGATGATATCATCTGTCGGTTATATAGCCAACCTGACACGTCCTGGTAGCTAACCATGGATAGAAACACCCCTTGCGGAGCAAGTAGGTTTGAGCTACAACCCCCTTGCTACTACCCGCTCAACCCAGAGCTAGTGGAACAACCACTACTGCGGCTACTACCCAGGCGGGTGTTTAAAAGCTCAACCTGGAGCGAGTGGATTCACCACTACTGCCGCTACTACCCAGGCATCACAATCTCTGACCTGGAGCAAGTGGGACGAACCACAACCCTTGCTACTGCCCAGGTATTTTAAGCATTAACTCGGAGCAAGCGGGACGAACCACAACCCTTGCTACTGCCCAAGTATCTCAAACATATATTCATTCAATCTCAATTCATATTATCAATCCTCATTGTTATCAAATCTCAAACATTAACCTGGAGCAAGTGGGATGAACCCCAACCCTTACTACTACCCCAGGTATCAGAGTTACATTCATTCAAAACTCCATAATTAACTCATTTATCATAAACATCCTTTTCTGTCTCATACTCAGAGCAAGTGGACAACGCCACTGCCTACTACCCGGGTTTACACATCACACTTCAACATCTTCCATTATTATCCATTTAACACATTCATTCATTAATCATATATACATTTATACTCAGCCATAATCAATAATGGCTTTGCCGTAACCCGGTAATAACTCAGCCATCCGGCTCATGGTTCAATCAAGGACTAGTCATTTATCAATAAATATAGCCCTTCGGCTCATGGCATACACGGTACTTCCACCGTCATCCTCCATATCTCATATAATCATCTTTGATCATCATTGATCATAACTTTTTCCCTTGCTTCACTCACAAGTTACCACATCCCCTAGTTCCTTTCTCATTGCTAGGCATATCATAATTATTTAATACATAAGGGGTGAGATCGGAGGCTTAGAAGTATGAGATTTAGTTTTTAAAACTCAAAAATCAACTTTGGAATGAAAACAAGGCCACGCGTACGCGTACTCCACGCGCATGCGTGGATGGCCACAAAGCTCATCGACGCGTATGCGTCATGCACGCTAACGCGTGGATTGAAAAATACCCAAGCAACGCGCACGCGTCCACCACGCGAACGCGTGGGTGCTCTCGTGCCCCAGGCACAAAACAGGCACAGTTCAGGCACAACCCTCTGGAAAATGGCTGGGCATTGGGTGCAGCACATCGGCGCACCCGCGCACACCACGCGCACGCGTGGATGGCGTTTTCTAAAAGAACGGCGGGTACGTGCCAAGTACGCCTACGCGTGAGGGGCCATTCTGCTAAAAATTTTCTAAGTTAAAAGCTGCAGAATTCACAGATTCAACCCCCAATCTTCCAACGGACATAACTTTCTCATTTTAAATCGTTTTTCACCCGTTCTTCGAACGGCATGGACATCCCGGATCCAATTTCATTTCTAAACAGATTTGGCACAAAACAGAGATCCGTATTCCAAGTTATGTCCCGTCAAAGTATGCCCAAAAACTATGTTTTTCATACAAAACCACAAAGTGCCATTTTCAAAACAAGCCATTTTCAACTCTTTTCAAAATCAACCAAAACATGCCAATTTCAACCCTTTTTGAAACCAATCAAAATATACCAAAATCAACATCAAGCCTCCTTAACTCATACATTAACACCTTACCACGATTCACAAAACTGCCATATAACCATTTTTACCCATTTCAAACAAATGGCTAAATTACAAACATATCAACATGTCATACATCCTTCCTCATCCCAATTTCCAACAATACTATTTCGAATCAACCATCATTATACATAATCAATATCATACTCACTATCACGTGGTTTCACCCCCAAATCAACCTTAATCATTCCTCAAGCATATATCACAACATACATATCTCTCATGCATTATCATACCATCAAGGCATCAATAATTATACTCACATAAATGACCACATAATATATCTCAACCAAAATCAAACATACTTCATCTATACAATTTCACCCAAAATTACCAATTTCCACACTTCAACTCATCAAACCTCATTATTCAATAACCAACCCAATCATTCATATATTCATTATCTAAAATTCATACAATCACTTGTGTCATCATACAATGTACACATCAACTTACCTTTCTTACCTCTTTCTGGCCTCCGGCCCAAAATTCACAGCCTTCGGCCCAATTTCACAATTTAAATGCATAAACCACAAATTAATATTCATTACCCAATACATCAAATTTCAATACACCAAGCATACAAGGCCACACAATTCTCAACCCAATCATCAATTCACATTACATACCAACTATGCATATTAGCACCAACCATTTACACAATCCAGACTTAATCCTAGGGGCATCTAGCCTAGGACTTCTCATCACACCACACGGTACTTGATGTGCGGAAAACGATCCGACACCAAACTCACCGGCAAGTGCACCGGGTCGCATCAAGTAATAAAACTCACGGGAGTGAGGTCGATCCCACAGGGATTGAAGGATTGAGCAATTTTAGCTTAGTGGTTGATTTAGTCAAGCAAACAAGAGTTGAGTTGTGTGATTTGTGATTGACAGAAGCTAAATTGCATGAAATATAAAGGGAGAGGGGTAATTGACAAGAATTTAAAGTGCAGAAAAATTAAAAGAGCTGAATCTTAAAGGGCAAGTAATGTAAATTGCAGAAACTTAAATTGCAAGAAATCTAATATTGCTTGAATCTTAAATGGGTTAGGGATGTGGGATTGCAGAGATTAAACAAGGAAAATAAAATGCAACAAACGGAGTGGAAGATGAATTCAATTGAACCAGATCTCAAATAGGAATGAAAATAAGCTTGGCGTAGCAATTAAACAAGGAAATTAAAATTTAAAAACATAGATCTCAAGACTCAAGAGACTAGATAGAATTCCTTCAATTTCTCAGGAGTGTAGTAAATCAAACAGAGAGACCTCAGGATGAGATTGAAATAGAATTCCTTCAATTCTCAACACCCAAGACTCAAGCAAGTATGCAGGAAATGAAAACAAGAAAACCAAGAGGAAGAGAATTCAATTCTCCTCCCAGAAACTCTCAATCTCAAATAACAACAATGAAAATTAAAACTGAGCTCCCCACCCTAAGTACTCTGCAAATTCTCAAAAAAAGAAAAAGCCCCTTAAAACTTCAAATCCTAAGCTATTTATACACTTTCTTCAAATGATCATGGAGCCTTGAATTTGGGCCTTGGCCTTGATGGAATTGGGTTGATAGTAGCCTCCGTTGATTGCTCTTGGTGTTGGGAAGAAGTCCACTTGTGAACCGGGCTATGAACCATTCACGTTTGAGTCAACGTTTGAGGCAAAAGTTGACTCAAACGTCTTCGTGTGTGGCATTATGCAGTTCGGCCACTCTGCTGTCATCCACGTTTAAGCCAGCGTTTGAGGTCAAACGTGGCTCCCTCCAAGCTTCTCTTTTAGCCAACATTTGGCCTAACGTTTGAGGCAAACATTGGCACAAACGTGGCTCAACCAAGGCATCAAACAGGGTGCTCTTCCATGCTCTTCCATGCTAAAATGTAGCCAACGTTTGACCTCACGTTTGAGGCAAACGTTGGCACAAACATTGCTGTGCCCAGGGGTGATCTTTCTTACTTTTTTGGCGCCAATGTTTGACCTCACGGTTGAGGCAAACGTTGGCACAAACGTTGCCTTCCTTGAGTAGTGTTCAGGCGCCAGTGTTTGACCTTGGGCGACATCCAGGGTGTTTTTCAGCTGCTACTCACATTTGAGGTAAACGTGAGCTCAAACGTGAATCCCTTCTTTCCAAGCCCATTCTTGCAACCTTCTTCCAAGCTTTATTCCTCCTATCATCAATCAACAATTGTATCAAAGCTATACCATAATCATGAGAGTTATTCTTCTTCTTGTCATATAAGCAATTATGGCACAAAAACTCATGAAAATGTATCAATTAATCCATGGTTGATTGAATCTAAAGAAACATGAAATTCCACCCAAATGACTTACTTGTGGCTCAAGAAAGTGCATAAAACCAAATGAAAATCAAAGAAAAAGACTAGTAAAACTAGGCTAAGATGACTTGTCATCACAACACCAAACTTAAGGCTTGCTTGTCCCCAAGCAAGAATAGGATTATTAAGAAGAAAGAATGAAAAAGGAAGAAAATGCTCATGCTAGCAGAGTATTATTGGTAGCTCATGGGGTTTTATGTAGATATGTAACTACTCACTTCTTATAGACATATAGGCCTAGAAAGTCTCCTCCAAGCATCAAGCAACACACTGCTATGACCTCTCATTATTCCTTTGTCCTTGGTTACTATTTTTTTTATAAGCTTTAGTTCAGTGTCATGTGTAACAAGCTCTTTTCTTTATTTATGCTTGACACATTATTCACTATAGACACTTAGCTCACATTCCTTCTTAGAACATTGATGCCCAGCACCTCTTTGGGTCACTAAATGTCTTGTAACTAAGTTGCTTTTGATAGTGGATTTTCAGTTGATAATCCCGGGTTAGTTAACCCAAGTTACCAAGTGTTGATGCACTCCAAAGAACTTAATAATCCAAGTAGATCCTAGTACAAAGACACCACAGGCATATATTCTAAGGTTCAAGCTATTGGTGTCTAGCTTTATTCTGTTTTCCACTTTTGTTTTCTCTGCTGCCATTTTTGGCTTTTCTCATTCTATTTTATTTTTTTTCTTTTCAACTAAGGACTTTTATTTTTGAGATTCATAGACAATGAGCTACTTTCTACTTAAAAGGAGAACAGTCTAGTCCTCTTATTCGCTAAAAGTGAGCCACCACACAATCAAACATACATGCCACCACTTACTATTATTGTACTTCCAGCTAACAAAGAGCTATCTTACTTCATGTTTCAAACATTTATTTTATTGAATTAAAAAGATACAAGGGACAGAGCATGCATTAATTAAGTGAAAGTAAACACACAAGCACACACTTAGACTAGCTTACTTATTTCAAGAACGACAAACATAATGCAAAGATTACTAACTGAAATGACTAGTAAAGATGCAAAGACTCTTAAACAAACAAGATGCATGCTTTTTTTTCTTTAGAGTGATGAACAAGGAGCAGGTCCACCTTTCAATTATCTTGCTTTCTCTTTTTCTTTACATTTGCTTGATTGCTGGTGTTTCTTGTATCCATGTCTGTGTCTGTTGACCCTCGCCAGAACCCAGCTTTGTTCATTGTTTCTTCTACTTTATCTTCAAGTCCTTAGGTAACTGGTTAGTATGCATAACTTGAGTGTGGCTTTTGGATTTAATTTGGTGTGGGAACACCAAACTTAATTCTTTGCCACTGCCTCTGATGCAGCAGGTTAACTATATGTAAAATCTTGTGTCCTTGCTAAAGGTTATGGAGTTAAAACTAGAAAGCAGTTAAATGGTTGAATAATTTATCTGATTGCTTGAAGCTAGCATTGTGCAAGAAGTGAGAATGTGCTTTTAAATGAGATTTTGGTGGAACACCAAACTTAGACTCCTTCATTCTCCCTTAAATTGTTTTGGTGTGAAACACCAAACTTAGCTCCTTGCAATGCATACCAATTATTCAACATTTTTATTGAAAAAGCTATGAAAAGAAAACTACCTCAGGTTGGGTTGCCTCCCAACAAGCGCTTTTTTAATGTCACTAGCTTGACATCCTTCATTTTTGCTTTAAGAAGGCTGTAGGGCTCTGAACCTCTTTTTCCTTGTCCCATTGTCCTCCTAAGTACAGCTTTGCTCTGTGACCATTTGCTGTAAATTGGCTCTTTGTTGCTTTGTCTAGCAATTCAATACTCCCATAAGGAAAAACCTTGGTTACCAAATATGGCCCAGTCCACTTAGATTTAAGCTTGCCAGGGAACATCTTGAGTCGTGAGTTGTACAAGAGTACTTGTTGCCCAGGTTTGAATTCTTTCTTCAAGATCTTCCTGTCATGCTACCTCTTAGCTTTTTCCTTGTATATCTTGGCACTTTCATAGGCTTCTAGCCTAAATTCATCAAGCTCATTTAGCTGCAACAACCTTTTCTCCCCTGCTGCTTCAGAGTCAAGGTTTAGAAGTTTAGTAGCCCAAAAAGCTTTGTGTTCAAGCTCTACAGGGAGGTGACAAGATTTGCCATATAATAGCTGAAAGGGGGACTTCCCAATGGGAGTTTTGAAAGCTGTCCTGTATGCCCAGAGTGCATCCTCCAGCTTCCGAGCCCAATCTTTTCTTGTACTTCCTACTGTCGATCTTCTTCAATTCCCTATTTGCTAATTCAGCCTGTCCATTGGTCTGGGGGTAATATGGTGTGGCTACTTTATGAATGACTCCATATTTGTGGAGGAGTTTCTCCATCTGTTTGTTGCAAAAATGGCCACCACCGTCACTCACAAGACCCTTGGGAACTCCATATCTAGTGAAAATATGCTTCTTAAGAAATTGAAGGACAATTTGTGCATCACAGGTGGTTGTGGCTATGGCTTCCACCCACTTTAAGACGTACTCCACTGCCACCAAAATATATCTGAAAGAATAGGAAGGGGGAAAGGGTCTCATGAAATCAATACCCCATAGATCAAATAATTCTACTTCCAGAATGAAATTCTGAGGCATCTCATTCCTTCTCGTCAATCCTCCTGCTCTCTGGCATTCGTTGCATTGGTGAACAAACTCTCTGGCATCTTTGAAGATAGTTGGCCAATAGAACCCACTCTGCAGTATCTTTGCAGCTGTTCTTTCTGGGCCAAAGTGTCCACCATAGGCTGAGCTATGACAATGCCACAATATATCTCTTATTTCACTCTCAGGGACACATCTCCTAATCACTCCATCAGAACATCTCTTGAACAGGAAAGGTTCATCCCACAAGAACTTCCTTGCTTCATTGATTAGCTTCTTCACTTGTTGCTTAGATAATTCTTGAGGTATCTTCCTCCCCACTTTGTAGTTTGATATGTCAGCAAACCAAGGTGCTTGTTGGATCTGCAATAGATGTTCATCTGGAAAGCTTTCATTCACAGGCTATGAGGCTTCTTGAATTGTTTCTTGTGGTAGCCTCGATATATGATCAGCAACTTGGTTTTCAGTGCCCTTCCTGTCCTTTATTTCAATATCAAACTCTTGTAGGAGTAATATCCACCTGATAAGTCTTGGTTTAACATCCTGTTTTGACATTAAATACTTAAGGGCAGCATGGTCAGTATAAACCACAATTTTGGATCCTATCAAGTACGATCTAAACTTATCAAATGCATAAACTACAGCTAACAATTCCTTCTCTGTTGTGGTGTAATTTTTTTGAGCCTCATTCAACACTTTACTTGCATAATATATGACATGATGCAAGTTTCCCTTCTTTTGTCCAAGCACAGCACCAATTGCAATGTCACTTGCATCACACATGAGTTCAAAAGGTAGTTCCCAGTCCGGGGGTGTGATGATTAGTGCTGTTGTGAGTCTGTTTTTTAAAGTTTCAAAGGCATGCTGGCAATTTTCATCAAAAACAAAAGGAGTATCAATCATCAGCAGATTACTCAAAGGTTTAGCTATTTTAGAAAAATTCTTGATAAACCTTCTATAAAATCCTGCATGTCCCAAGAAACTTCTAACAGATTTCACATTAGTTGGTGGAGGGAGTTTTTCTATGATCTCCACCTTTTCCTTGTCAACCTCTATCCCTTTTCTTGAAACTTTGTGACCAAGAACAATCCCTTCGAGCACCATGAAATGGCACTTCTCCCAGTTCAAAACCAAATGAGTTTCTTGGTATCGTTTCAAGACAAGAGTTAGATGTTTCAGGCAAGCATTGAAATTATCACCAAAAATAGAAAAGTCGTCCATGAAGACCTCTAAAAACTTTTCAACCATATCTGAAAAAATGGAAAGCATACACCTTTGAAAGGTGGCTGGGGCATTGTATAGCCCAAACGGCATCCTTCCATAGGCGAAAACTCCGAATGGACATGTGAATGAAGTCTTTTCTTGGTCCTTTGGATCTACCACTATCTGATTATACCCAGAATAACCATCCAGGAAGCAATAGTAAGCATGGCCAGCCAATCTTTCAAGCATCTAGTCAATGAAGGGAAGTGGGAAATGATCTTTGTGTGTGGCATCGTTCAGCCTCCTATAATCAATACACATCCTCCATCCTGTCACAGTTCTTGTGGGAATGAGTTCATTCTTCTCATTAACAATGGCTGTCATCCCACCCTTCTTTGGTACCACTTGAACTGGGCTTATCCATGAGCTATCAGAGATAGGATAGATTATTCCTGTATTCCATAACTTCATTACTTCCTTCTGGACAACTTCCTTTATTGTGGGATTTAACCTTCTCTGAGGTTGAACCACTGCTTTGGAATTGTCCTCCAAGAGGATTTTATGCATACACACTGCAGGGCTGATGCCTTTCAGGTCATCAACGGTCCATCCTAAAGCATCCTTGTGAGCTCTGAGTACATCAAGAAGTTTTCCTTCTTCCTTTTTTGTCAGGGATGAATTGATGATCACTAAAAAACTCTCTGGTGTGCCAAGGAATGCATATTTGAGATGGGGGGTAATGGCTTCAGTTCTTGTTTTTGCACTTCTTCCTTCTTGCTTGGTTTCACCTCCTTGTCAATAGAGATCTCAGCTACTTGTTCCTCTATTGTCTCTTGATTATTTTCCTCTTCTTGCTCATGATGATTAGTGTCTAACATTTCTTCCACCAAGCTCTCTATCTTGTCCACTCTCAGGTAATCCTCTTGCTCAGGAGGGTGTTGCATCGACTTGAAAACATTTATAACCATTTGCTCATTGTGTACTCTGAAGATCATCTCTCCTTTTTCCACATCAATAATAGCTCTTGCAGTTGATAGAAATGGTCTTCCCAAGATGATTGAGTTATTTCCTTCCTCTTCAGTGTCCAAGATCACAAAATCCGCAGGGAAGATAAACTCCCCAACCTTCACTAACAGATTCTCCACAATGCCATTAGGTGTCTTGATTGATCTATCAGCCATGACTAGTGACATCCTAGTGGGTTTGAGTTCTTCTATAGCAAGCTTCCTCATCATGGACAGGGGCATTAGGTTGATACTAGCTCCAAGATCACAAAAAGCCTTGTCTAATGTCATTTTTCCTATGGTGCAAGCAACTACAAAACTCCCTGGATATTTAAGCTTTGGTGAGATTCCCTTTTTAAGCACAGCGCTACATTCTTCAGTGAGCAACACAGTCTCCTTCTCTAGCCAACTTCTTTTCTTGTTGATAAGCTCCTTTAAGAACCTGGCATACAAAGGCATTTGCTCTAATGCCTCAGCCAAGGGAATGTTGATCTCTAGCTTCTTCAAAGTCTCAAGGAACTTATGAAAGTGCTGATCCTTTGCTTCTTTGTGGAATCTTTGGGGATACGGCAGTGGAGGTGTAATGCTCTTCTCCACTTGCTGCTGTCCTTGAACTTCTTCCTTTGAACTGTGTGGTTGGTTGTCTTTCTCTTTGAGCTTCTCTGGGACATCTTTGCTTGTTGTCATGTCCTTATTGCTAGCTTTCCTTTTTTCTGATGGTTCTTTGTTGCTGTCCAAAGACTTCTTGGTTACCTCCTTGTTGCTATCCACCAATGTTTTTCCACTCCTTAATTGTATAGCCTTGCACTCTTCTTTTGGATTAGGAATGGTGTCACTTGGTAGTGAGCTTGAAGGTCTCTCAACAGAAATCTACTTGGAGATTTGCCCAATCTGCCTCTCTAGGCTCTTCATGGAGGCTTCCTGGTTCTTTGTGGTCAATTCTTGGTTCTTCATCATCTTTTCCATGAGAATCTCTAGATTAGTAATCCTCTGCGAGTCTTGTGAGATTGGTTGGTTGTGGGGTGTTGATGGTTGATGGTAAGTATTTTGGTTAGTGGGTTGGTTATTGGATGGATAATGGTTGGAGTTGGGGTAATTGTTTTGGGATTTTCTGTAAGGATTTTGGTTAGTTGGCTGCTGGTTGTGATTTTGGTTGTTTCTTGAAGTGTTTTGAGCTGAGTTCCTTTGCCATGGTTGTTGATTCTGGTTGTGATTGTCTCCCCACCTAAGGTTTGAGTGGTTCTTCCAAGATGGATTGTAGGTGTCACCATACACCTTATTTGATCCATTCGGTCCAGAGCCTTGGTTATGCATATACTGCACTTGCTCTTGTTGCTGTTCTTCTTGATTCTCCTCATTCTGCCCCCAAGGAGTTGTTGGTTGGCTTGTGGCACTCACTGATGCTACTTGTAGGCCATCAATCCTTTTGGCCATTTGTTCAAATTGTTGCTGAATCTGCTGCTGCATCACCTTGTGTTGAGCCAAAATTGTATCCACTCCTTCCAATTCTAACACTCCCTTCCTCTGTGATGGTTGGCACTGCCTTTGGTGAGCAAAGAAATATTGGTTGTTAGCCACCATATCAATGAGGTTTTGAGCTTCCTCTGCAGTTTTTATCAATTGCAATGATCCTCCACTGAATGATCAAGTGCCTCTTGAGCCTTCAGAGTAAGTCCTTCATAGACGTTCTGCAGCTTGTCCCACTCAGTGAACATCTCTGGTGGGCATTTCCTCAGTAGAGCCTTATATCTTTCCCATGCCTCATATAGATTTTCAGCATCCATTTGGGTGAATGTCTGCACCTCAGTCTTCAGTCTTATGATCCTTTGAGGGGGTAAAACTTGGCAAGAAACTTGCTCACCAAATCATCCCAAGTGTTGATTCTTTCCTTTGGGAATGTTTCTAGCCATTGAGTGGCTTTGTCCCTAAGAGAGAATGGGAATAACAACAGCTTGTATATGTCAGGGTGCACTCCATTGCTTTTAACTGTGTCACAGATCCTCAAGAAAGTGGATAGATGTTGGTTCGGGTCCTCCAATAGTCTTCCTCCAAAAGAGCAGTTGTTTTGGACCAATGTGATGAGTTGTGGCTTCAGTTCAAAGTTATTTGCATTGACATTAGGGGTAAGGATGCTACTCCCACAATGTCTAGCATTTGCAAATGTGTAGGAGGCCAGTACTCTCCTCTGTTGTGGGTTATTGTTGACCCCTCCTTCTGGCTGATGGAGATTAGATGGATCTCCTTCCATCTCTTGAAATTCCTCCACAGATTCTTCCTCTCCAACAACAACCTTTCCTCTGGCTTCCCTTCTTATCCTTCTAAGAGTTCTTTCGTCTTGTTCACAAAAGACAGATGTAGCTCTCCTTGTATCTGACATACAAACACTACACAAGGAACACACAGAACCAGAAAAGACAGTGAAACTTCAATCTATTGCTAGAATGAAGTTTTGGTTAGCTTAGGCAAATAGTCAAACAGTTAGTGTGTTAGTCAAAATTCAAAGAAACAGAAAAGAAAAAGTGCTTAATCTAGACCTCCACTTCACTTAATCATTGTCAATCTATTTCAATCCCCGGCAACGGCGCCAAAAACTTGATGTGCGGAAAACGATCCGACACAAAACTCACCAGCAAGTGCACCAGGTCGCATCAAGTAATAAAACTCACGGGAGTGAGGTCGATCCCACAGGGATTGAAGGATTGAGCAATTTTAGCTTAGTGGTTGATTTAGTCAAGCAAACAAGAGTTGAGTTGTATGATTTGTGATTGACAGAAGCTAAATTGCATGAAATATAAAGGGAGAGGGGTAATTGACAAGAATTTAAAGTGCAGAAAAATTAAAAGAGCTGAATCTTAAAGGGCAAGTAATGTAAATTGCAGAAACTTAAATTGCAAAAAATCTAATATTGCTTGAATCTTAAATGGGTTAGGGATGTGGGATTGCAGAGATTAAACAAGGAAAATAAAATGCAACAAACGGAGTGGAAGATGAATTCAATTGAACCAGATCTCAAACAGGAATGAAAATAAGCTTGGCGTAGCAATTAAACAAGGAAATTAAATTTTAAAAACATAGATCTCAGGACTCAAGAGACTAGATAACTAAGTCTAGATCTCACTGCCTTCCTAGATCCAATTTCAGAAAACAATTGAAAGAAAATTCAAAATCAAACAGCAGAAGGACTAAATTCAAATTCCAATTTCTCAGGAGTGTAGTAAATCAAACAGAGAGACCTCAGGATGAGATTGAAATAGAATTCCTTCAATTCTCAACACCCAAGACTCAAGCAAGTATGCAGGAAATGAAAACAAGAAAACCAAGAGGAAGAGAATTCAATTCTCCTCCCAGAAACTCTCAATCTCAAATAACAACAGTGAAAATTAAAACTGAGCTCCCCACCCTAAGTACTCTGCAAATTCTCAAAAAAAGAAAAAGCCCCTTAAAACTTCAAATCCTAAGCTATTTATACACTTTCTTCAAATGATCATGGAGCCTTGAATTTGGGCCTTGGCCTTGATGGAATTGGGTTGATAGTAGCCTCCGTTGATTGCTCTTGGTATTGGGAAGAAGTCCACTTGTGAACCGGGCTATGAACCATTCACGTTTGAGGCAAACGTTGACTCAAACGTCTTCGTGTATGGCATTATGCAGTTCAGCCACTCTGCTGTCATCTACGTTTGAGCCAGCGTTTGAGGTCAAACGTGGCTCCCTCCAAGCTTCTCTTTTGGCCAACGTTTGGCCTAACGTTTGAGGCAAACGTTGGCACAAATGTGGCTCAACCAAGGCATCAAACAGGGTGCTCTTCCATGCTCTTCCATGCTAAAATGTAGCCAACGTTGTTGTGCCCAGGGGTGATCTTTCTTACTTTTTTGGCACCAACGTTTGACCTCACGTTTGAGGCAAACGTTGGCGCAAACGTTGCCTTCCTTGAGTAGTGTTCAGGCGCCAGCGTTTGACCTCACGTTTGAGGCAAACGCTGGCGCAAATGTTGGCCCTTCCCCTGCTTCATCTTCAGCCAACGTTTGCCTCAACGTTTGAGTCAAACGTTGGCGCAAACGTGGGCGACATCCAGGGTGTTTTTCAGCTGCTACTCACGTTTGAGTTCACGTTTGAGGCAAACGTGAGCTCAAACGTGAATCCCTTCTTTCCAAGCCCATTCTTGCAACCTTCTTCCAAGCTTTATTCCTCCTATCATCAATCAACAATTGTATCAAAGCTATGCCATAATCATGAGAGTTATTCTTCTTCTTGTCATATAAGCAATTATGGCACAAAAACTCATGAAAATGCATCAATTAATCCATGGTTGATTGAATCTAAAGAAACATGAAATTCCACCCAAATGGCTTACTTGTGGCTCAAGAAAGTGCATAAAACCAAATGAAAATCAAAGAAAAAGACTAGTAAAACTAGGCTAAGATGACTTGTCGTACTTAAATGAAACTTAAACCGTACCTCTTGTAGCCAAACCAATTGAGTCTCTTCTTTGGAAGTCTCCACCAACCCTAGTTCCATGCCTCACCAAAGCTCCTCAAGCAACATCAATCTCCCAATTGTGCACCAAAATCATCAAATACACTAACATAACCAATATCACATACATACATCAACCTAGGGCTCATAAAAGTGACAAATCACAAGGGTTGGAGGGTTTCTTACCTTAACCCACTGAAGTTTGTGATGAATATCACCCATGGCTCATACTAGAGCACTCCTAAACAACCAAAATCACAAGGTTTCCTCAAAACCCAAACCAAATTCAAATTTAAAGAGAAAAATGAAAACTGGGCAGAGGACAGTGGATTACTCACCACAAAACTTAGATATAATTGTAGAGGATGAGAAGAGCGACGCGTGGCCGCAAACGGCTCGTCAATTGGAGCTCCGTAGCTCAAGTTATGGTGGTTTGAAGATCAAAGAGAGTTAGGTTTTCTCTCTTCTCTTCTCTCTTCTCAATTTCAGCGCCCCAACCCTTCTTTTTAGGGTAAAATGAGCTGAAATGCTCGTAACTAATATTTATATATGTTGGGTCTTGGGCCCACTTAGGCCCAGTTCACTTATTTTTGTCCGTTGGCCCAATTTTGGACCAAAACCTTTAAGATTAGCGCTCTAAATCGCACTTCAAATATTTCTACCTCCCCTAATTATAATTTCTCATTTCTTAATCCTATTTACTCATAATCAATTTTCTCAGCTGCAGTACCAGACAGGTCTCAGCCGGTACTGCCGGTCAAAATTCTACTGCGCGCTTTTACGCAGAAAACTATGTCTTCCGACTCGGAAAAATTCACTGAATTCAAATATCATATTTAAATCATCAAATTCCAATTGCCAAATCTTCCAACCATATTCACTCCTACTTAACTTATTATTCAATTAATTTTGGTTAGACCGGGTATTACATTCTACCCCCCTAACAGAAATTTTCGCCCTAAAAAATTCCATCCATCACTGCGAGTACGCGAGCATAGTCTTCCTTTATATCCAACGCATAACAGTTCCAAGGTCTTTTTACTCTACGCGCTTCTGTTGCCGCGCTCTGATTTCTCTATCTCCGAGGGTCTCGGTCATTTGTTCAACGCCACCCAACAGCCTCGTTCTTTACTTTTATCGTCTCATCAACTCACACCCTATTAAATCTCAAATCATGTCATCAATAATATTGCCATCATCGTTAATCATAGCCATCATTTCACATCACTATAATCAATCAAAGATCATTCTCGAAACTATTACCAACACTCTTTCAAATTCTTGGGAAATCTTGACAGCATCTCTCCTAAAAACTGGAGTCTACCACCCGTCACGGGTTTCCTCAAACCAATCTCAGTACCGCATCAGCATTGCAATTTAAAGGTTTCCAAACTATTCCTCTGAAACTGATCATTACAAATCTTGATCTAAATCCAAGGTCACCATGACCAAACATCATAGCACTCATCTCTCAAACACGACAAATTGCACTCAATCATCATCTAAATCTGATAACGCATCAATGATAATTTCCTTTTCCGTTTCAGAACCACCAAGGCTCACAGCCGCAATTATATCCAATTATCTAGAATCATTATCTGCATAAGCTCACTAAACTTTTAGGTACTCAAAGCATAAAGCATTTCTAATCATACCCCACTTTTCCTTATTATTACCATACTCTGCTAACGCTTTAGCAAGCTTCCGTTATGCCACTTTGATTTCTCGTCAAGTATTAGTTCCATCACTTATTTCCTCAAGTACTAAACCACAACTTAAGTTGACCGACAATTCAAATCAACATTTCCAAATCCATCATTTAGGACCATCCCTTATCTATTTAAATCAAAGGAACTAAAAGTCACGGGTTCAATCCGTTTCACCAAAAATCCAAAAATTAACCAACTATATAACAAACACAACACATCATTCTCAACAGAAAATCATTTACATCACAAGCATTTATCCATTTGTATTAAGGCAAATCCTTACTCGGACCATCCGGTTTGCTTCTCAGTCTAATATTAAGCTTGACATTCCCAGTTTTACTATACAGGCAGTATTATAAAATCATGCACTGTCCTTTAAGCCTGATTATTGCAATTACCTCAATCTTACTGTCGCAATCGGCCCGCATCCTGACTCTTTCCTTGTTGGCAATTTCTTGATACATGCCCTGGTAACCCGCACTTGTAACATACACCTAACCCCAATCGGCACGGCCTATTTAGGTGATGACTTCCACATCTTTGACAGCTCGAAACATCAGAAGAAGCCGCTGTCCGCTTTCCCTTACCGTTTCTTTGGGACATCTCACTCGTTGAAAAGTTATTCCGTCCTTGGGGAAAGTGTTGTATGTATCCTCTCTCCTTAAACTCTCGACCCCTTGGTGCGAATCCTTGGTTGTGCTCTCTATGACTTCCTTTCTCTGCAACCATCCTCTTCACACACTCTTCACCAATTCTACTCTTATTTACCAACTCTGAAAAAGGTCGGATCTCCATTGGTCTCACTGAACTTAAGATGTCGCTCCGGAGCCCTCCTTCATACTTAATGCATTTCCATTCCTCGAAGTCTCCCGGAGCTCCCTGACACATGTGAGAAAACCTGAATAGCTCCTCAAATTTGTCTGTATACTCAGATACAGACATAGCACCTTGCTTCAGCTGCAGTAACTCCAATTCCTTGGCTGTCCTGGCGGAATTCGGAAGTACTTCTTATAGAATTCCACCTGGAAGGCATCCCAAGTGATAGGATCATCTCCCTGTTGCAGGAGGTGTCGGGCCCCTTGCCACCAATGCGATGCTTTCCCCAGTAAGCAGATAGGTAGCAAATTCAACACACTGCTCCTCGGGTACCAACTGTGCTTGCAGTGCTCGCTCCATAGCCTGAAACCAGGTATCGGCTTCAGTCAGATTTGGTAGTTCCCTTGAACTTAGGTGGATTAACCCTTAAGAAAGTTGCCAGTGTCATCGGGCCCTGAGCTTTCCTTCCGCCATTGCCATTATTGTTTATCTGTTGCCCAAGAGCCTCCGCAGTGGCCTGCATAGCAGTAGCCATATTCTCCAATGCCGCCATAAGGTTCACCGAGTTATTCGGGTTGATTTCCAGTTCCTTCATACTAGTACAATCTCTCTCACATCCCCGATCGGGTCCATGAGGCGCCATCTGGTTCCAATACACACCAAACAATCGATATCAAGTTGATCAGTCTTAATATCGGAAGTATAGCACTTCAAGGTTCCAAAGGTACACTCATGGACTTCATGCTAGATGTATCGGTTAGATACCCTAACTAGCACAGGCACCGACTCAGAGTATGCATTGAAGCATAAGCAGTTCCATCCCTTAGGCTCACGAGGACGAAATGCTCTGATACCATAATGTAACACTCTAATATTCAATTCCTTATGCTCGAGTCATAAGTCAATGATATTACAGTGGTACGACTCTCAGGTGGATTTTTAATATATAAATATAGGTAATTTTGAAAGGAGTATTAATCGAGAAGCCTGAAAAGAGTAGAAATAAAATCGCGAAGACATATCACTAATGTTTTGACAACGAAAAGATAAAACGTGAAGCCAAAAGCGATATACGAACAAGGCATAAAGGAGATTAAGAGATAGATAATAGATAGATATATATAACATAAGTAAATAGCCACTAGTCGCGACCCGCGAAGTTTAGGCCGGCTAGGGTACAGTATGAAAGTAGTTGACAACAGTATATCCTAATCTCTCCCAAAGGAAACACGAGAGCCTCTATAGGTAAGTTCAAAAGATTTCAATACATAATATAATCTTTTCAAAACAAAGATGGAGAGATTCTAAGCAAAACATAAAGTAGAGAAAATAAAGATCTTCGCCGTCTCTCAGACGAACCACAGCTCACTTCTGAGCACCTGGACCTGTATCTGAAAAATAAGAGATATATACGGAATAAGAACCCCGGGCCCATGGGTTCCCAGTACGGTAAAAGTGCCAAATAAATACAATGCACTGCAATAAAAACTCACTAAGCATCCTAAACTCCTTTTCACCAAGTATCTAGCCTAGATTCTCACTAATCCATAAATAGGCATCTGTCGTAAGGGGATATTAAATCTAGTTCATGCTACACATGTTTCCCAACTCGCTGATTCTTCCACGAATCATACTCAGAATCATAAGCAAAACCATCACCAGTTATTCTGCTTCAGCAACTCTATATCAATACATCATACCCTCGCCTGGAACTAGTGAAATCACATCACTGCGTCTACCCAGGGAGCTCAATTTATCTCATTCAATAATCATCATCATCATGCAATCGCATCATCAATTCATCTCATCAAGAACAGCCCTCAACATCCATCGACACCAACATGAGGGATCTCTCAGTTGTACAAACACAAGCAATACAGACAAGTAATATACAAATAAGGTACAAGTAGAACAAGTAGCACGTAATCAGCTAACATAGCATATATGATATAGAATTCCAAAACAAATAGGCAAACCCAAACAATTCAAACATATGCAAATGATGTATGCCTGCCCTATGGCTGATGATATCATCTGTCAGTTATATAGCCAACCCGACACGTCCTGGTAGCTAACCATGGACAGAAACCCCTTGCGGAGCAAGTAGGTTTGAGCTACAACCCCCTTGCTACTACCCGCTCAACCCAGAGCCAGTGGAACAACCACTACTGCGGCTACTACCCAGGCGGATGTTTAAAAGCTCAACCTGGAGCGAGTGGATTCACCACTACTGCCGCTACTACCCAGGCGTCACAATCTCTGACCTGGAGCAAGTGGGACGAACCACAACCCTTGCTACTGTCCAGGTATCTTAAGCATTAACCCGGAGCAAGCGGGACGAACCACAACCCTTGCTACTGCCTAGGTATCTCAAACATATATCCATTCAATCTCAATTCATATTATCAATCCTCATTGTTATCAAATCTCAAACATTAACTTGGAGCAAGTGGGACGAACCCCAACCCTTACTACTACCCAGTATCAGAGTTACATTCATTCAAAACTCCATAATTAACTCATTTATCATAAACATCCTTTTCCGTCTCATACCCAGAGCAAGTGGACAATGCCACTGCCTACTACCCGGGGTTACACATCACATTTCAACATCTTCCATTATTATCCATTTAACACATTCATTCATTAATCATATATACATTTATACTCAACCATAATCAATAATGGCTTTGCCGTAACCCGGCAATAACTCAGCCATCCGGCTCATGGTTCAATCAAGGACTAGCCATTTATCATAAATATAGCCCTTCGGCTCATGGCATACACGGTACTTCCACCGTCATCCTCCATATCTCATATAATCATCTTTGATCATCATTGATCAAAACTTTTCCCCTTGCTTCACTCGCAAGTTACCACATCCCCTAGCTCATTTCTCATTGCTAGGCATATCATAATGATTTAATACATAAAGGGTGAGATCGGAGGCTTAGAAGTATGAGATTTAGTTTTTAAAACTCAAAAATTAACATTGGGATGAAAACAGGGCCATGCATACGCGTACTCCACGCGCATGCGTGGATGGCCACAAAGCTCATCGACGCGTATGCGTCATGCACGCTAACGCGTGGATTAAAAAATACCCAAGTGACGCGCATGCGTCCACCACGCGAACGCGTGGGTGCTCTCGTGCCCCAGGCACAAAACAGGCACAGTTCAGGCACAACCCTCTGGAAAATGGCTGGGCATTGGGTGCAGCCCATCGGCGCGCCCGCGTACACCACGCGCACGCGTGGATGGCGTTTTCTGAAAGAACGGCGCGTACGCGCCAAGTGCGCCTACGCGCGAGGGGCCATTCTGCTAAAAATTTTCTAAGTTAAAAGCTGCAGAATTCACAGATTCAACCCCCAATCTTCCAACGGACATAACTTTCTCATTTTAAATCGTTTTTCACCCGTTCTTCGAACGGCATGGACATCCTGGATCCAATTTCCTTTCTAAACAGATTTGGCACAAAACAGAGATCTGTATTCCAAGTTATGTCCCGTCAAAGTATGCCCAAAAACCATGTTTTTCATACAAAACCACAAAGTGCCATTTTCAAAACAAGCCATTTTCAACTCTTTTCAAAATCAACCAAAACATGCCAATTTCAACCCTTTTTGAAACCAATCAAAATATACCAAAATCAACATCAAGCCTCCTCAACTCATACATTAACACTTTACCACGATTCACAAAACCGCCATATAACCATTTTTACCCATTTCAAACAAATGGCTAAATTACAAACATATCAACATGTCATACATCCTTCCTCATCCCAATTTCCAACAATACTATTTCCAATCAACCATCATTATACATAATCAATATCATACTCACTATCACGTGGTTTCACCCCCAAATCAACCTTAATCATTCCTCAAGCATATATCACAACATACATATCTCTCATGCATTATCATACCATCAAGGCATTAATAATTATACTCACATATATGACCACATAATATATCTCAACCAAAATCAAACATACTTTATCTATACAATTTCACCCAAAATTACCAATTTCCACACTTCAACTCCTCAAACCTCATTATTCAATAACCAACCCAATCATTCATATATTCATTATCTGAAATTCATCCAATCACTTGTGTCATCATACAATGTACACATCAACTTACCTTCCTTACCTCTTTCCGGCCTCCGGCCCAAAATTCACGGCCTCTGGCCCAATTTCACAATTTAAATGCATAAACCACAAATTAATACTCATTACCCAATACATCAAATTTTCAATACACCAAGCATACAAGGCCACACAACTCTCAACCCAATCATCAATTCACATTACATACCAACTATGCATATTAGCACCAACCATTTACACAATCCAGACTTAATCCTAGGGGCATCTAGCCTAGGAATTCTCATCACACCACACAATACTTGATGTGTGGAAAACGATCCGACACAAAACTCACCGGCAAGTACACCGGGTCGCATCAAGTAGTAAAACTCACGGGAGTGAGGTCGATCCCACAGGGATTGAAGGATTAAGCAATTTTAGCTTAGTGGTTGATTTAGTCAAGCAAACAAGAGTTGAGTTGTGTGATTTGTGATTGACAGAAGCTAAATTGCATGAAATATAAAGGGAGAGGGGTAATTGACAAGAATTTAAAGTGCAGAAAAATTAAAAGAGTTGAATCTTAAAGGGCAAGTAATGTAAACTGCAGAAACTTAAATTGCAAGAAATCTAATATTGCTTGAATCTTAAATGGGTTAGGGATGTGGGATTGCAGAGATTAAACAAGGAAAATAAAATGCAACAAACGGAGTGGAAGATGAATTCAATTGAACCAGATCTCAAACAGGAATGAAAATAAGCTTGGCGTAGCAATTAAACAAGGAAATTAAAATTTAAAAACATAGATCTCAGGACTCAAGAGACTAGATAACTAAGTCTAGATCTCACTGCCTTCCTAGATCCAATTTCAGAAAACAATTGAAAGAGAATTCAAAATCAAACAGCAGAAGGACTAAATTCAAATTCCAATTTCTCAGGAGTGTAGTAAATCAAACAGAGAGACCTCAGGTTGAGATTGAAACAGAATTCCTTCAATTCTCAACACCCAAGACTCAAGCAAGTATGGAGGAAATGAAAACAAGAAAACCAAGAGGAAGAGAACAGGTGCAAAAAAATATTCATAAAATTTTAAAAAAATAAAAAATTGAAAAATTTTAAATTTGTTAAACTAATTTATTCTTAATTTGCAAACAAGTGCATCAAAAAAATTCAACTGTTTGGGTGTAGCATTATCCGGTGAATAAAAAAATAAAAAATATTTTTAGAAAAATTTAAAATTAAAAAAAATAAATTTTTTAGTTTTAAAATTTAAAATTATAAGATTAAATTTTTTTATTTAAAATACAAAAATAAAATAAAGTCCAGCAATATCTAGTATATAACAGATATGTAAATTTCTTATTATTTTAAATTTTTAAACTAAAAAAATAATGTTTTTTCTTATAGTAGAAAAATATAATATTCAAAAAATCCAAAAAAATAAAAAAATTGAAAAATTTTAAAGTTTTTAATCTAATTTATTCTTAATTTGCGAACATGTGTATAAAAAAAGTCAACTATTTGGGTGTAGCATAATCCGGTGAATAAAATAATTAAAAATATTTTTATAAAAATTTAAAATTTAAAATTTTTTAAACTATTTTATTTTTATTTTGTGAACAAGTGCATCAAAAAAAGTCAACTGTTTGGGTGTAGCATTATCCGGTAAATAAAAAAAAATATTTTTTGAAAAATTTAAAATTTTAAAAAACTAAATTTTTTATTTTTAAAATTATAAATTATAAGATTAAATTTTTTTATTTAAATTAGAAAAATAAAATAAAGTCCAGCAATATCTAGTATACAACAGATCTGTAAATTTCTTATTTTTTTACTTTTTAAACTAAAAAATATTTTTTTCTTATAGTTGACAAATAAAATATTCAAAAAATATCAATAAAATATAAAAATTAAAAAATTTTAAATTTTTTAAACTAATTTATTCTTAATTTGTGAACAGGTGCATCAAAAAAGTCAACTGTTTGGGTATAGCATTATCTGGTAAATAAAAAAAATATTTTTAGAAATATTTAAAATTTAAAAATACTAAATTTTTTATTTTTAAAATTTTAAATATAAGATTAAATTTTTTTATTTAAATTAGAAAAATAAAATAAAGTCCAGCAATATCTAGTACACAACAGAAGGTAACTCGGGACCCACGTCACTGCCAGCGCGAGGCCAGGTATTAAGAAAACTGACGCTTCTTAATATGATATGTATGTCCTGCTTCGGCTCGGCCCTTTCTTGTGCTCGCTCTCTTCTGTCAATATCTATGCTCTCTTTATGGGATTGAAACATGTCACTCTGCCTAACACATGGAATTGGACTCATTGATGGGAGAGTCCCCACCGGTCAGCGATTTGGTTTTATTGTAAATTTATTATTTTTTTAATTTTTAAACTAAAAAAAATAATTTTTTCCTTATAGTAGGAAAATGAAATATTCAAAAAATTTCAAAAAAATAAAAAATTGAAAAATTTTAAATTTTTTAAACTAAATTATTCTTAATTTGCGAACATGTGTATAAAAAAAGTCAACTGTTTGGGTGTAGCATTATCCGGTGAATATAATAATTAAAAATATTTTTAAAAAAATTTAAAATTTTAAAAAACTAAATTTTTTATTTTTAAATATTTAAATTATAAGATGAAATTTTTTATTTAAATTAGTAAAATAAAATAAAGTCCAGCAATATCTAGTACACAACAGATATGTAAATTTCTTATTTTTTTTTTTAATTTTTAAATTAAAAAATAATGTTTTTTCTTATAGTAGAAAAATAAAATATTCAAAAAATCCAAAAAATAAAAAAAATTGAAAAATTTTAAATTTTTTAAACTAATTTATTCTTAATTTGCAAACATGTGCATAAAAAAAGTCAACTGTTTGTATGTAGCATTATCCGGTGAATAAAAAAAATATTTTTAGAAAAATTTAAAATTTTAGAAAACTAAATTTTTTATTTTTAAAATTTTAAATTATAAGATTAATTCTTTTTATTTAAATTAGTAAAATAAAATAAAGTCCAGCAATATCTAGTACACAACAGATCTGTAAATTTCTTATTTTATTTTTAATTTTTAAACTAAAAAAAATAATTTTTTTCTTATAGTAGAAAAATAAAATATTCATAAAATTTCAGAAAAATAAAAAAATTGAAAAATTTTAAATTTTTTAAACTATTTTATTTTTAATTTGTGAACAAGTGCATCAAAAAAAGTCAATTATTTGGGTGTAGTATTATCCGGTGAATAAAAAAATAAAAAATATTTTTAGAAATATTTAAAATTTTAAAAAACTAAATTTTTTATTTTTAAAATTTTAAATTATAAGATTAAATTTTTTTATTTAAATTAGAAAAATAAAATAAAGTCCAGCAATATCTAGTACACAAGAGATCTGTAAATTTCTTATTTTTTTTAATTTTTAAACTAAAAAGATAATTTTTTTTTTCTTATAGTAGAAAAATAAAATATTTATAAAATTTTAAAAAAATAAAAAATTGAAAGATTTTAAATTTTTTAAACTAATTTATTCTTAATTTGCGAACACGTCCATCAAAAAAAGTCAACTGTTTGGGTGTAGCATTATCCGGTGAATAAAAAAAATATTTTTAGAAAAATTTAAAATTTTAAAAAATTAAATTTTTTAATTTTAAAATTTTAAATTATAAGATTAAATTTTTTTATTTAAATTAGAAAAATAAAATAAAGTCCAATAATAACAAGTATACAACAGATTTGTAAATTTAATATATTTTTAATTTTTAAACTAAAAAATATTTTTTCTAATAGTAGAAAGATAAAAAAAATTCCAACAATATCCCAAAAATAAAAAATAGAAAATTTTTAAATTTTTGAAATTAATTTATTCTTAATTTGCGAACAAGTGCAACAAAAAAAATGTCAATTGTCTGGGTGTAGCATTATCCGTTGAATAAAAAAATAAAAAATATTGTTAGAAAAATTTAAAATTTTAAAAAACTAAATTTTTTATTTTAAAATTTTTGAATTGTAAAATTTTTTTATTTAAATTAGAAAAATAAAATAAAGTCCAGCAAAATCTAGTATAGAACAGATCTGTAAATTTTTTAATTTTTTAATTTTTAAACTAAAAAATATAATTTTTTTCTTAAAGTAGAAAAGTAAAATATTCAAAAAATATCCAAAAGAATGAAAATTTTTAAATTTTTAAAACTAATTTATTCTTAATTTGCGAACATGTGCATAAAAAAAGTCAACTATTCGGGTGTAGCGTTATCCGGTGAATAAAATAATTAAAAATATTTTTAGAAAAATTTAAAATTTTAAAAAACTAATTTTTTTATTTTTAAATTTTTAAATTATAAGATGAAATTTTTTTATTTAAATTTGTAGAATAAAATAAAGTCCAGCAATATCTAGTATACAACAGATCTGTAAATTTCTTATTTTTTTAATTTTTAAACTATAAAAATATTTCTTTTCTTACAGTAGACAAATAAAATATTAAAAAATATCAATAAAATAAAAAATTGAAAATTTTTAAATTTTTTAAACTATTTTATTCTTAATTTGGGAACTAGTGCATCAAAAAAACTCAACTGTTTGGGTGCAGCATTATCCGGTGAATAAGAAAATAAAAAATATTTTTATAAATATTTAAAATTTTAAAAAACTAAATTTTTTATTTTTACAATTTTAAATTATAATATTAAATTTTTTTATTTAAATTAGAAAAATAAAATAAAGTCTAGCAATATCTAGTACACAACAGATCTGTAAAATTCTTATTTTTTTAATTTTTAAACTAAAAAGATAATTTTTTTTCTTATAGTAGAAAAATAAAATATTTATAAAATTTTAAAAAAATAAAAACTTGAAAAATTTTAAATATTTTAAACTAATTTATTCTTAATTTGCGAACAAGTGCATCAAAAAAAGTCAACTGTTTGGGTGTAGCATTATCCGGTGAATAAAAAAATAAAAAAAATATTTTTAGAAAAATTTGAAATTTTAAAAAACTAATTTTTTTTATTTTAAAATTTTAAATTATAAGATTAAATTTTTTTATTTATATTAGAAAAATAAAATAAAGTCCAGTAATATCTAGTATACAACAGATTTGTAAATTTAATATATTTTTAATTTTTAAACTAAAAAATATTTTTTCTAATAGTAGAAAGATAAAAAAATCCCAACAATATCCAAAAAATAAAAAATAGAAAATTTTTAAATTTTTGAAATTAATTTATTCTTAATTTGCGAACAAGTGCAACAAAAGAAATGTCAATTGTCTGGGTGTAGCATTATCCGTTGAATAAAAAAATAAAAAATATTGTTAGAAAAATTTAAAATTTTAAAAAACTAAATTTTTTATTTTAAAATTTTTGAATTTTAAATTTTTTTTATTTAAATTAGAAAAATAAAATAAAGTCCAGCAAAATCTAGTATAGAACAGATCTGTAAATTTTTTAATTTTTTAATTTTTAAACTAAAAAATATAATTTTTTTCTTAAAGTAGAAAAATAAAATATTCAAAAAATATCCAAAAAAATGAAAATTTTTAAAACTAATTTATTCTTAATTTGCGAACATGTGCATAAAAAAAGTCAACTATTCGGGTGTAGCGTTATCCGGTGAATAAAATAATTAAAAATATTTTTAGAAAAATTTAAAATTTTAAAAAACTAAATTTTTTATTTTTAAATTTTTAAATTATAAGATGAAATTTTTTTATTTAAATTTGTAGAATAAAATAAAGTCCAGCAATATCTAGTATACAACAGATCCGTAAATTTCTTATTTTTTTAATTTTTAAACTAAAAAAATATTTCTTTTCATATAGTAGACAAATAAAATATTAAAAAAATATCAATAAAATAAAAAATTGAAAAATTTTAAATTTTTTAAACTAATTTATTCTTAATTTGGGAACTAGTGCATCAAAAAAACTCAACTGTTTGGGTGCAGCATTATCCGGTGAATAAGAAAATAAAAAATATTTTTATAAATATTCAAAATTTTAAAAAACTAAATTTTTTATTTTTACAATTTTAAATTATAATATTAAATTTTTTATTTAAATTAGAAAAATAAAATAAAGTGCAGTAATATCTAGTATACAACAGATTTTTAAATTTAATATATTTTTAATTTTTAAACTAAAAAATATTTTTTTCTAATAGTAGAAAAATAAAAAAATCCAACAATATCCAAAAAATAAAAAATAGAAAATTTTTAAATTTTTGAAATTAATTTATTCTTAATTTGTGAACAAGTGCAACAAAAAAAATGTCAATTGTCCAGGTGTAGCATTATCCGTTGAATAAAAAAATAAAAAATATTGTTAGAAAAATTTAAAAATTTAAAAAACTAAATTTTTTATTTTAAAATTTTTGAATTGTAAAATTTTTTTATTTAAATTATAAAAATAAAATAAAGTACAGCAAAATCTAGTATAGAACAGATTTGTAAATTTTTTAAATTTTAAACTAAAAAAGATAAATTATTTTCTTAAAGTAGAAAAATAAAATATTCAAAAAATATCCAAAAAATTGAAATTTTTAAATTTTTTAAACTAATTTATTCTTAATTTGCGAACATGTGCATAAAAAAAGTCAACTATTTGGGTGTAGCATTATCCGGTGAATAAAATAATTAAAAACATTTTTAGAAAAATTTAAAATTTTAAAAAACTAAATTTTTTATTTTTAAATTTTTAAATTATAAGATGAAATTTTTTTATTTAAATTAGTAGAATAAGATAAAGTCTAGCAATATCTAGTATACAACAGATTTGTAAATTTCTTATTTTTTAATTTTTAAACTAAAAAAATATTTTTTCTTATAGTAGACAAATAAAATATTCAAAAAATATCAATAAAATAAATAATTGAAAAATTTTAATTTTTTTAACTAATTTATTCTTAATATGCGAACAAGTGCATAAAAAAAAGTCAAATGTTTGGGTGCAGCATTATCCGTTGAATAAAAAATAAAAAATATTTTTAGAAATATTAAAAATTTTAAAAAACAATTTTTTATTTTTAAAACTTTAAATTATAAGATTAAATTGTTTTTATTTAAATGAGAAAAATAAAATAAAGTCCAGCAATAACTAGTATACAACAGATTTGTAAATTTATCATTTTTTTAATTTTTAAACTAAGAAATATTTTTTCTAATAGTAGAAAAATAAAAAATTCTAAAAATATCCAAAAAAATAGAAAATTTTTAAATTTTTGAAATTAATTTATTCTTAATTTGTGAACAAGTGCAGCAAAAAAAGTCAACGGTCCGGGTGTAGCATTATCTGTTGAATAAAAAATAAAAAAATATTGTTAGAAAAATTTGAAATTTTAATAAAATAAATTTTTTTATTTCTAAATTTTTAAATTATAAGATTAAATTTTTTATGTAAAATAGAAAAATTAAATAAAGTGCAGCAAAATCTACTATACAACAGATTTGTAAATTTCTTTTTTTTTTAATTTTTAAACTAAAAATATAATTTTTTTTCTTAAAGTAGAAAAATAAAATATTCATAAAATATCCAAAAAATAAAAAAAATTGAAAAATTTTAATTTTTTTAAACTAATTTATTCTTAATTTGCGAACATGTGCATAAGAAAGTCAACTTTTTGGGTGTAGCATTATCCGATGAAGAAAATAATTAAAAATATTTTTAGAAAAATTTAAAATATTAAAAAAATAATTTTTTTAAAATATTTATGTTATAAGATGAAATTTTTTATTTAAATTAGTAGAATAAAATAAAGTCCAGCAATATCTGGTATACAACAGACCTGTAAATTTCTTATTTTTATAATTTTAAAATAAAAAATATTTTTTTCTTATAGTAGACAAATAAAAGATTCAAAAGATATCAATAAAAGAAAAAATTGATAAATTTTAAATTTTTTAAACTAATTTATTCTTAATTTGCGAACAAGTGCATCAAAAAAAGTCAACTATTTGGATACAGCATTATTCGGTGAATAAAAAATAAAAAATATTTTTAGAAATATTTAAAATTTTAAAAAACTAAATCTTTTATTTTTAAAATTTTAAATTATAAGATTAAATTTTTTTATTAAAATTAGAAAAATAAAATAAAGTCCAGCAATATCTAGTACACAACAGATCCGTAAATTTCTTATTTTTTTTTAATTTTTAAACTAAAAAACAATTTTTTCCTTATAGTATAAAAATAAAATATTCATAAAATTTCAAAAAATAAAAAAAATTTTAAATTTTAAATTTTTTAAACTAATTTATTCTTAATTTGCGAACAAGTGCATCAAAAAAGTCAACTGTTTGGGTGTAGCATTATTCGGTGAATAAAAATAAAAAAATATTTTTAGATAAATTTAAAATTTTAAAAAACTAAATTTTTTAATTTTAAAATTTTAAATTATAAGATTAAATTTTTTTATTTAAATTAGAAAAATAAAATAAAGTCCAGTAATATCTAGTATACAACAGATTTGTAAATTTAATATATTTTTAATTTTTAAACTAAAAAATATTTTTTTCTAATAGTAGAAAAATAAAAAATTCCAAAAATATCCAAAAAATAAAAAATAGAAAATTTTTAAATTTTTGAAATTAATTTATTCTTAATTTGTGAACAAGTGCAACAAAAAATGTCAATTGTCCGGGTGTAGCATTATCCGTTGAATAAAAAAATAAAAAATATTGTTAGAAAAATTTAAAATTTTAAAAAGCTAAATTTTTTATTTTAAAATTTTTGAATTGTAAAATTTTTTTATTTAAATTAGAAAAATAAAATAAAGTCCAGCAAAATCTAGTATAGAACAGATCTGTAAATTTTTTAATTTTTTAATTTTTAAACTAAAAAATATAATTTTTTTTTCTTAAAGTAGAAAAATAAAATATTCAAAAAATATCCAAAAAATAAAAAATTGAAAAATTTTAAATTTTTTTAAACTAATTTATTCTTAATTTGCAAACATGTGCATAAAAAAGTCAACTATTTGGGTGTAGCATTATCTGGTGAATAAAATAAGTAAAAATATTTTTAGAAAAATTTAAAATTTTAAGAAACTAAATTTTTTAATTTTAAATTTTAAATTATAAGATGAAATTTTTTATTTAAATTAGTAGAATAAAATAAAGTCCAGCAATATCTAGTATACAACAGATCTGTAAATTTCTTATTTTTTTAATTTTTAAACTAAAATAATATTTTTTTTCTTATAATAGACAAATAAAATATTAAAAATATCAATAAAATAAAAAATTGAAAATTTTTAAATTTTTTAAACTAATTTATTCTTAATTTGTGAACAAGTGCATTGATAAATGATTTTTTTGCCGGTATAGAAATTATCAAGTAACCAATCGTAGTATAGTCTAAACCGACGCAAAATCCATCATCAAACAATTCTACAATCTATAACCGAGAGTATTAGTCCCGAGTCGTTCTTCCCTAGGAATGCTACAAGGATGCATGCTATTGGTTAAGTGATCTTTCGTGGCTTGAAGAGTGTGGCATAAAAGTGCTAATAAAAGAAAAACAACAATCAATCAATATTAAAAGCCTTGGCCAAGGTTGAACATTGGAAGTTCCATCACTATAACTTCCTTCAATTGTGATAACAAAGGAGTGTTGCTTCACTTAGTTAACCCCTAATCATAGAGGAAAGTCAAGTAAAAGTAACTAACTTGAGTCACAAGTCCTAGTCTTACCCTATGGAAGTCTAGTTTTAGTGCACTCTAAGTCAATTTGCAATTCTCAATTCTTAATCAACAATGACATCCATTATTCAAGTGTCTCCAATGACTCAACCGCTAGGCCAAGTAAGGGGGTGCTACTCCATATCTAAAGTTGGCATTTTCTCAAACATTTGGAGAGCAAGAATGAAAGACATAGTAAAATTGAGAAGAGATTTAGAATCAAAGTAATGCAACACAAGAGATTAACAACAATCAACAATGAACAACAATGAAAATGAGATCTTCAATGAATTAATAGAATCCAAAACAACAAAGTTAAATCTAAGATCTATAAGAATTGAACAATTATAAACACTAATTGAGATTAGAGAAGAGGATCTACAACATGAACAAAGTAAATTGAGAGTTGCAATAGATCTCACCAAGGAATGGTTGAGAATTGAGAAAATGAAGATGAATCCTAGAGAGAGGTTGGAGTCTCTCTCTCTACAAATGTAACTAACTAAAAATATCTAAAAAAATGTAAAATGAGTCTATGGATGTGAATGTGTGTTAATCCCCTTCAATCCTTGGTTCTTATATGCAATTTGGCGCCAAAGTTGGTTGCTGAAACCTTCCAAAATCGTCAGGCACGTGTTGCAATAACAGAATCACGTGCGGACTACGATGCGGGCGCGCACGGTACGCGTGCGCGTCCCTGGCTAATTCCGCGATGTGCGCGCGAGCGCCTTATGCGCGTGCGCGTTCTTGGCCGAGGTCAATTCTTTGGCTTTTGTGCTTCTCTCCACTTGCATGCTTCCTTTCTTGCTCCTTTGATCCATGCCTAGCCTATTTCAACCTGAGATTACTAGCAAACACATCAAGGCATCTTATGGAATCAAGGATGAATTAAAATTATCAAATTAAAGATTTAAAAAGCATGTTTTTACACTTAAGCACAAATACGGGAGAGATAACAAAACCATGCTAATTCATAGGCTAAATGCGAGAAAAGGTCATCAAAATACTCTAAATTCAATACAAGATAAACCCTAAAAATGGGGTTTATCAACCTCCCCACACTTAAACCTTATCTTGTCCTCATGCTAAAATAAGAAGGAACTAAAGAGTATGACATTTATTTGAATGCACTAAACTATATGAATCTATCTAAATGCGACTACCTAAAGTGAATGCAAATGCTTAGTTCAAACAAATCAATTCCCAAGAGACATGTATAAGCACAATAGCTAGGGCAATAGGAATTAAGTCCAAACCACAATTGTATTGAAACTATCAAAAGAAATTCAAGCTTGCAAGAATATAGATAATATGGGTGAACACATGTGATTGAACTTTTGAACCCTCACCGGATGTGTATCCGCTCTATTCACTCAAGTGTTTAAGGGTTAATTCACTCAATTCTCTTCTAATCAAGCTTTCCAAAATTTGATTTTCTTCTAACAATCAACATTTATTCAATGCATGCATACATTCATCATGAGGTCTTTCATTTAGGTTGTAATGGGGTTAGGGTCAAGGTAGGATCATTTATGGTTAAGTGGACTAGAGTTTAGATCTTTGATTAGTATAGACTTTCCCACCTAACTATATAGTGACCTACACAAATTCAAACTATTCTAATTACCCATTCTTCACTTTTTCTTACATATTCATGCATTCTACTCCTTAATTCGTAATACTTATGCATTGATTCCCTTTTATTGACTTCACTTTGGGGCATTTTGTCCCCTTTTGTTAATTTTTTTTCTTCTCTTTTCATTTTTTCTATATCCCTCTTTTTTTTCATTTTCACTTTATTTTTCTCTTCTCTTTTTTTTTATACTTTGTACAAGGACATCAATTGCATAAGGTCTTATACATTCAATTAATACATGAATATGTTCCCAATTCCTAAATATGAAAGTGTACTACCCCTTTTATCCCATCCAATGTTCCCAAGCCTCACCAACTTTGAATACTAAACACTCTCACTAGCCTAGGCTAATCAAAGATCCAAACAAGGACTTTTCATTGGTTTTCCGCCTTGGGCTTGTAATGTGCTAAAATGAGAATAAGTTGGTTAAGCATAGGCTCAGAATTGGCTAACAATGGAGAGTAAAAGGTAGGCTATTTGGGTAAGTGGGCTAACGAAATAATGGCCTCAATCATACAAATGCATGAATACAAGAAATAAATGGACATATAGAATCAAGCAAATCAAGGATCACAATCATAGAAAGAGAACAACTTCACACAAGAATGGAAAATAAGTGGTTATAAAATGTTACCACATCAATAGGCTTAAGTCTCACAAGCTTGTGTTCTTAGTTCAATACATGCTTCACAAAGTAGAAATTCAAGCAAGTTTTACCAAAAATTCTTCTTCAATCAATTGGGTTGGTGCCCTATAATTAAATTTCTTGAAAAATCTCAATATTTGACTAAGCATTGTTGTGATTGAAAAATTCAAAAATTTTCCTTAGTTTACCCTTTTTCTTCTTTTTTTTTCACTTAAAACCAATTTCTTATGCAAAAAAGGTGACTAAGTTTTTTTTTTTTTTTGCAATTCAAACATGATTTCTAATCACACTATAAGCTAAAAAAAGATATACAAAAGAAGATATACAAAAATGTATAAAGAAAGATCCAACTAAAAGTATGGAATCTATCATCCAAAACATCTAAAAATATCAAAAGCATCAAGAACATCTAAAATCCAAAATAAGCAGTAAAGGTATCCAAAATAAACTCAAAATGCATCAAATATATACACAGGGTATGCAAAGTAAGATAGCTAGGAAAATGGCCAAAATGTTCACCGGTCCTCTAATGATGCTACCGGTGACCTCCCCACACTTAAGACCAAGCATCGTCCTCGATGCTAATCCTGAGGATCAGGGATAGGTACACCGATAGGCTCTGGCTCTGGCTGTGGCTGTGGTACCGGCTGAGTCTCCTGTGTCTGAGGTGGTGCCTCCATATGTGCTGGTTCATCCGCATGAATACCCTCAGTCTGTAAATCTGCATGCTCCTCCTCATGGGTCTCCTCATCGAAACCGGAAGACTCTGGTAGAGGGGGCAGCTCAAGGCCCTGGGCCACAAACATCTGGTCAATCCGATCTAGGCGACGCATGATCTGACGCTGGCTGTGCTCCAGGTACCGGAAGAGACGTTGAACTAGCAAGTAAATCGGCTGAGGTACGGCTGCGGTAGATGCACCTGCAGGGGCTGATGAAGAAGAGGGTCCAGCTCCCTCAACTGCTGCTCTGGCTCGAGATCGGCGGCGGGAGGCAGGCTTCTCGTGCACCCAGGATCCCCATGGAATGGTAACTGGCTCCTTCTGAGGGAGTGGTGGAGGTGGTGATACATCATCCTAGTGCCACGGAACTCCAGCTCGCTGAATCATCTGAGTAACCATGACTGGGAAAGGAAAGATACCTCTGATGTGGGCTCTCCACATGAACCGCCTAATCAGCTGGGGGTAATAAACCTCTTTCCCCTCCATCACACAGCTGATCAAGATCAACATAGCAACTGGGATCTCTGTGAAGTGAGTCGTAGGCATGACGTAATGAGCGAAGATCTGCTGCCAAGTCTTGGCCTCTCGGCTCAGATAACTAAAGTGCATCCCCTTGGGTGCCGTGTTATCGGCATCCATAACCTAAGGAGCATCCGGAGTCGCTACCACTGCTCTCAATGCCTCAAAATCAAAGGTCATGCAATGAAGGTCTATCTCGGCCTGTATGAATGCATCAGTGTCACTGGTCTTAGGCCGGCAAGTAAGGGCATCCTCAATGGCCTGCTCGGTGATAGGTACCTCAATCCCCCTAACAAGTACCGAGTCAAGGGTATGGCAGAAGAAATTGCAGTAGAACTCCTGCACCCAAGATCGGTTCATCTGGCTCAATTCCCTATCCAGAAAAGCCAAACCCATCCGGTCAATACACTGGTGGATGATGTCGGTCAAATCTGATGGAATAACCAGCTTCTTCTCAGTGTTCAGATTCTTTGAATTGTAGCTTGAGAATCTGAGTTCACAGTAGAGATTGGGAAATTTGACCGTATCCTGAGCCGGTAGTAATTGGTTTGCTTTATCTATGTCATTTAGAGGGTTTTGAGCATAGGCAAGCAGTGAAGCAAAAGTGGGGTCTGGTGTTTTCTTCCTCTTTTTGGAAGATGATGCTTTCCCTTTTCCTTTGTCTGACATCCTGAAAAAGATAAATATGATAGCAATTAAACATGTAGCACATAGCAATTAATAGCAACTTCAAGATGTAAGATGAATGACAAGCAATCATGATGTGAATTGAACTTGAAACATGGACAGCAAGTAAGAATAGAAATTATAGCCATAAACCAAGAATTCAATGTTTCAAACAATGTGCACAATTCTTAAGGAATAGGCATGTTCATCATCATGACTCAAAAGAATGGTTAAAAGGTTAAAATGCAAGTGAAAGTGAAGTTGGTAAGTAAAGAGGTCAGTGAGTTAGAAAAGTGGAGTTAGAAATTAGTAGTATGATGAAAGATGAACCTATCAAGCATACGAATCATGTTCACAATCATGAGGGTATGGACATAACAGAATCCGCTTTCACAAGAATTGGTGCTGTAAACACTAGAAAGTGAATGTGCGACTATGAACAAGTAGAAATCAAATTTGGCAGAAAGAAGAAGTTGCACATAGAAGTACACCAACACTTGTGAAGGAATGAGAATGGGTATACAGAGTGTTGGGCAATTCTTGATTTCATTAGGCCAATGCCGATCCCAGGAGTGAAATAGAAACAGAAATTAGCCCACTATGAACTTGGTGTGCATTAAGCAAAGGTTTAGAAAATGTATATGCCAAGTTCAATTTGTCAATAGAAATTAGAAGGGAAAATAGTTCTTGAAAATTGGGCAGCATTCCGGCTTAAAATTGGACGTTCCCGGATAGCAAAACAGCACAAATAGCAAGAAAGCGACATCAATTAAGCACAGCAGTAGTGGTACAGCATTCAGGCAACAAGAAGTGCATAAAAAGCAGTTCAAAATCATCATACAACATCCAAATAGACAAGCAGCGAATATGCACAAACAGAGCACTTATCAGGCCTAGAATCCTCTATCCAGTCTTAGCTACCTAACAGCAATTATTTCTATCTATCCTAACATGCAACATTTCAATTCTGACTAACTAACAGAAAACCAACATAAATGAAAGATTGATAGAAAGCAGAATTGGGGCAGGAACCTGGGAGCTGGACAGAATCAAAAATGGTTGATTGAGAGAAAGTGAAGAGGTGTTGGTTGGTGGTGAGGGAGAGAGAGAGACTGGCCGTGTGATGGTGGTGGCCGGTGGTCGCTGTCAGCAGCGGAGGAAAGAGGAAGAAGATGGTAGGGAGAAAAGAGATGTGCGGTTAAGAGGGAGAGAGAGAGGAAGGCAGAGGGGTTGGGTGGCGACGGCGGCGCAGTTGCCGGCGGTGACGGGTTGGGGATGATGGTGGTTGGTGGAGTTGAGGGGGGAAGAAGATGAGAGTGAGGAGAGGGTGCGCAACTGCGCAGCGTCCCTCGCGTCTAGGTTTTCACATCTTCATATCGACGCGGACGCGCACAATGCGCTACCGCGTGCATTGACGTATCTAGGAGCCAACGCGTGCGCGCCTTAGGCGCTAAGGCGTGGATGATGAAAATAGGTAAAGACGCGTCCGCGTACCATGCGCGCACGCATGCGGGGAGTTGGGCTTGAGGCACAACGCTGGCCTAGGAGAGGCCCAACTCTCTGGAAGGTGTATGGTGGTGTATCCACTCATGGACGCGTGCGCGTGCAGCGTGCGCGCGCGTCCTCCCCCCCCCCTTTTTTTTTGAGAAAATTCCTAAAAGCTCTAAACTGCCTAAAGACTCCCCATGATGCCTACAACTCCTTATTTAGTCAAAAACCACACACTTTCTAAAATGCAAGTTGGTTTTGAGATTTATTCCATTTCTACTAAGCACAACATACATGTTAATATGCTAGCAACTAATGTACACAAACAAGCTAATTATGAGATGAAAAACTACCTACAATGGTAACTCAAATCACTTATTAAGCCAAATTAAAAGAGTTTACCATGGTGGGGTGTCTCCCACCTAGCACTTTTAGTTTAAGTCCTTAAGTTGGACATTTGGTGGAGTCCTTGCTAGGGTGGCTTATGCTTGAACTCTTCTTCGAATCCCCACCAGTGTTTGCTCTTCCAATAGCCTCCGGGATCCCAATTTAAACGTACAAGGCCTTCAAGGGGCCCAAGCAAGTGGCAAGGCCCCTAAGTTGATAGTGCTCTATGTATATTCCGGGGTCCCATACTTTGTATGTCAATTCTTGATCTTCGTGCTTCCATTTGGTTGGCAAACTCATTGAATTCTCAATTAGGCCTCCAAACATTCTCCTAGACCCACGCAATTTGGTTCTACACCACCCATTGCCATTCAACCTTGAGCAAGCACCCATCATGAACTTAGAGTGATGTTTCCAACCACTACATGACTCTTTCTTACTCCTTAATCCACAAAGAGCTCTAAGTTGCCCATCCGTCTTAAGCAAACCATATTCAAGTGGGAAAGTAAAGATTAGAGATAAGAATTTTATCCACTTGAATGTTATGTTGGATGGTGACTTGGGAAGGGGTGGTCCCAATGATCTTGCAAGCTCCACTCCCTTGTGCTCTTCCTTGATTACCTTCACCTCTTCACAAGCTTCTTCAATTTCAACCTCATCCTCTTGGTAGCTTCTTTCCAATTCATTCTCTTCTTTATTGCTTACCAACGGCATGGGAGGTTGTGCATCTTCTTTCTTGATCTCAATTTCAAGCCCAATGGGAGGAGATTCAATTGTAGATAAGAAATTCTCAATGATTGAATCCATCTCTTGATCAACCTCTTCCAATCTTTCATTACTCATACTATGCCTTGGGGGTTGCGCATTATCCTCCTCAACATAACTTTCAAGTTTAATGGGAGAGACTTCAACAACCTCCACAAGATCATCAACAATATCACTTGTGGAGGTGTTCTCAAGCTTGAAATCCACTTCTTGTTTAACTTCCTTTAACTCTTCAACTATTTCTTCTTTCTCAATGATCTCTTCCTCCTCCACTTGTTGCAAGGTATATCCCATCTCCTTGTCCTCATGTTGGGATCCTAAAATCTCCTTCATGCTCATCTCTTCGGTTGATTTCTCACGTTCATCCGTGGAGATGCTTTGCTTGTTGTATGAATCCCAAGAATCCATCTTTTGACGGATGGTTGCTTGAAGTCGGTCCATTTCTTCCTTGAAACGATCCCTTAATTCTTGTTCCGCCTTACTAATATAAGTATGATCATGTTGCTCTTGGATTAATGGACATTGATATGCTTCTATGGAGATTTGTGGCGGAGAGGGGAAATCATGATATAGTTGGAAAGGAGATTCATCAAAGCTTTGAGGTGGGAAGTTATTTTGGTTATTGGTAGAAGGTGGAATTATACGGAACAGAGATTCTTAGAGGGTAGAGGTGAAACTAGTGAGTGCGGTTTGGAGCTCTTCTTGCTCTTGGAGAATGATACCAAGTGTATCATTCATGGGGACTTGGTTTGGAGGGTAAAGATGTGGAAGTGATTCAAGGGTTGCTTGTTCATAATCGTCACAAGGGTATGCATAGGGGGAATATAGATTTGGATCATATGCAGGCAATTGGTGGAAATAAGGTGTGGGCTGAGAATATGGTGCGTAGAATGATGGTGGTTGAGTGGTATAACCATGATAAGAATCATCATATCCATAAGATTGATATGCATTATAGGAAGGATTACCATCATAGTAGCTTGAAAGGGAAGGTTGCCATGATGATTGCTCATATTGATGTGGCTCCCTTCCTAAGAATTCATCTATCCCAAAATGTGAGCCATCATTCCAGTTTTCATCGCCTACAACATAGTCATAGTCATATCCGAAACCACAAGGACGAGAATTCACAGTGGTAAATAGGAACAAAATTAATGGAGATCTAAAGCTAATGAAAGCTAACAAACAAACAAAAGACAAAAATATTCACAATATTTACATATTTACATTAACCAAAAACATGGCAATCCCGTCATTCCCCGGCAACGGCGCCATTTTGATAAATGATTTTTTTTGCCGGTATAGAAATTATCAAGTAACCAATCGTAGTATAGTCTAAACCGACGCAAAATCCATCATCAAACAATTCTACAATCTATAACCGAGAGTATTAGTCCCGAGTCGTTCTTCCCTAGGAATGCTACAAGGATGCATGCTATTGGTTAAGTGATCTTTCGTGGCTTGAAGAGTGTGGCATAAAAGTGCTAATAAAAGGAAAACAACAATCAATCAATATTAAAAGCCTTGGCCAAGGTTGAACATTGGAAGTTTCATCACTATAACTTCCTTCAATTGTGATAACAAAGGAGTGTTGCTTCACTTAGTTAACCCCTAATCATAGAGGAAAGTCAAGTAAAAGTAACTAACTTGAGTCACAAGTCCTAGTCTTACCCTATGGAAGTCTAGCTTTAGTGCACTCTAAGTCAATTTGCAATTCTCAATTCTTAATCAACAATTGACATCCATTATTCAAGTGTCTCCAATGACTCAACCGCTAGGCCAAGTGAGGGGGTACTACTCCATATCTAAAGTTGGCATTTTCTCAAACATTTGGAGAGCAAGAATGAAAGACATAGTAAAATTGAGAAGAGATTTAGAATCAAAGTAATGCAACACAAGAGATTAACAACAATCAACAATGAACAACAATGAAAATGAGATCTTCAATGAATTAATAGAATCCAAAACAATAAAGTTAAATCTAAGATCTATAAGAATTGAATAATTACAAACACTAATTGAGATTAGAGAAGAGGATCTACAACATGAACAAAGTAAATTCAGAGTTGCAATAGATCTCACCAAGGAATGGTTGAGAATTGAGAAAATGAAGATGAATCCTAGAGAGAGATTGGAGTCTCTCTCTCTACAAATGTAACTAACTAAAAATATCTAAAAAAATGTAAAATGAGTCTATGGATGTGAATGTGTGTTAATCCCCTTCAATCCTTGGTTCTTATATGCAATTTGGCGCCAAAGTTGGTTGCTGAAACCTTCCAAAATCGCCAGGCACGTGTTGCAATAACAGAATCACGTGCGGACTACGACGCGGGCGCGCACGGTACGCGTGCGCGTCCCTGGCTAATTCCGCGATGTGCGCGCGAGCGCCTTATGCGCGTGCGCGTGCTTGGCCGAGGTCAATTCTTTGGCTTTTGTGTTTCTCTCTACTTGCATGCTTTCTTTCTTGCTCCTTTGATCCATGCCTAGCCTATTTCAACCTGAGATTACTAGCAAACACATCAAGGCATCTTATGGAATCAAGGATGAATTAAAATTATCAAATTAAAGGTTTAAAAAGCATGTTTTTACACTTAAGCACAACTACGGGAGAGATAACAAAACCATGCTAATTCATAGGCTAAATGCGAGAAAAGGTCATCAAAATACTCTAAATTAAATACAAGATAAACCCTAAAAATGGGGTTTATCATGCATCAAAAAAGTCAACTGTTTGGGTGTAGCATTATCCGATGAATAAAAAAATAAAAAATATTTTTAGAAATATTTAAAATTTTAAAAAACTAAATTTTTTATTTTTAAAATTTGAAATTATAAGATTAAATTTTTTTATTTAAATTAGAAAAATAAAATAAAGTCCAGCAATATCTAGTACACAACAGATATGTAAATTTCTTATTTTTTTTAATTTTTAAACTAAAAGGATAAATTTTTTTCTTATAGTAGAAAAATAAAATATTTATAAAAGTTTAAAAAAATAAAAAATTGAAAAATTTCAAATTTTTTAAACTAATTTATTCTTAATTTGCGAACAAGTGCATCAAAAAAAGTCAACTATTTGGGTGTAGCAATATCCGGTGAATAAAAAGATAAAAAAATATTTTTAGAAAAATTTAAAATTTTAAAAAACTAAATTTTTTAATTTTAAAATTTTAAACTATAAGATTAAATTTTTTTATTTAAATAAGAAAAATAAAATAAAGTGCAGTAATATCTAGTATACAACAGATTTGTAAATTTAATATATTTTTAATTTTTAAACTAAAGAATATTTTTTTTCTAATAGTAGAAAACTAAAAATTCCAACAATATCCAAAAAATAAAAAATAGAAAATTTTTAAATTTTTGAAATTAATTTATTCTTAATTTATGAACAAGTGCAACAAAAAAAATGTCAATTGTCCGGGTGTAGCATTATCCGTTGAATAAAAAAATAAAAAATATTGTTAGAAAAATTTAAAATTTTAAAAAACTAAATTTTTTATTTTAAAATTTTTGAATTGTAAAATTTTTTTATTTAAATTAGAAAAATAAAATAAAGTCCAGCAAAATCTAGTATAGAACAGATCTGTAAATTTTTTAATTTTTAAACTAAAAAATATAATTTTTTTCTTAAAGTAGAAAAATAAAATATTCAAAAAATATCCAAAAAATTAAAAAAAAATTGAAAATTTTTAAATTTTTTAAACTAATTTATTCTTAATTTGCGAACATGTGCATAAAAAGTCAACTATTGGGTGTAGCATTATCCGGTGAATAAAATAATTAAAAAAATTTTTAGAAAAATTTAAATTTTTAAAAAACTAAATTTTTTATTTTTAAGTTTTTAAATTATAAGATGAAATTTTTTTATTTAAATTAGTAGAATAAGATAAAGTCCAGCAATATCTAGTATACAACAGATTTGTAAATTTCTTATTTTTTAATTTTTAAACTAAAAAAATATTTTTTCTTATAGTATACGAATAAAATATTCAAAAAATATCAATAAAATAAAAAATTGAAAAATTTTAAATTTTTTAACTAATTTATTCTTAATTTGTGAACAAGTGCATCAAAAAAATTCAAATGTTTGGGTGCAGCATTATCCGGTGAATAAAAAAATAAAAAATATTTTTAGAAATATTAAAAATTTTAAAAAACTAAATTTTTTATTTTTAAAATTTTAAATTATAAGATTAAATTGTTTTTATTTAAATGAGAAAAATAAAATAAAGTCCAACAATAACTAGTATACAACAGATTTGTAAATTTATTATTTTTTTAATTTTTAAACTAAAAAATATTTTTTCTAATAGTAGAAAAATAAAAAATTCCAAAAATATCCAAAAAATAGAAAATTTTAAAATTTTTGAAATTAATTTATTCTTAATTTGTGAACAAGTGCAGCAAAAAAAGTCAACGGTCCGGGTGTAGCATTATCTGTTGAATAAAAAATAAAAAAATATTGTTAGAAAAATTTGAAATTTTAATAAACTAAATTTTTTTATTTTTAAATTTTTAAATTATAAGATTAAGTTTTTTTATTTAAAATAGAATAATAAAATAAAGTGCAGCAAAATCTAGTATACAATATATCTGTAAATTTCTAGTTTTTTTAATTTTTAAACTAAAAATATAATTTTTTTCTTAAAGTATAAAAATAAAATATTCATAAAATATCCAAAAAATAAAAAAATTGAAAAATTTTAATTTTTTAAAACTAATTTATTCTTAATTTGCGAACATGTGCATAAAAAGTCAACTTTTTGGGTGTAGCATTATCTGATGAAGAAAATAATTAAAAATATTTTTAGAAAAATTTAAAATATTAAAAAACTATTTTTTTTTAATATTTGAATTATAAGATGAAATTTTTTATTTAAATTAGTATAATAAAATAAAGTCCAGCAATATCTAGTATACAACAGACTTGTAAATTTCTTACTTTTTTAATTTTTAAGCTAAAAAAATATTTTTTTCTTATAGTAGACAAATAAAAGATTCAAACGATATCAATAAAAGAAAAAATTGAAAAATTTTAAATTTTTAAACTAATTTATTCTTAATTTGCGAACAAGTGTATCAAAAAAAGTCAACTGTTTAGATACAGCATTATACGGTGAATAAAAAATAAAAAATATTTTTAGAAATATTTAAAATTTTAAAAAACTAAATTTTTTATTTTTAAAATTTTAAATTATAAGATTAAATTTTTTTATTAAAATTAGAAAAATAAAATAAAGTCCAGCAATATCTAGTACACAACAGATCTGTAAATTTCTTATTTTTTTAATTTTTAAACTAAAAAATAATTTTTTCCTTATAGTATAAAAATAAAATATTCATAAAATTTCAAAAAAGTAAAAAAAATTTTAAATTTTAAATTTTTTAAACTAATTTATTCTTAATTTGAGAATAAGTGCATAAAAAGGTCAACTGTTTAGGTGTAGCATTATCCGGTGAATAAAAAAATAAAAAAATATTTTTAAAAAAATTTAAAAATTTAAAAACCTAATTTTTTTATTTTTAAAATTTTAAATTACAAGATTAAATTTTTTTATTTAAATTCGAAAAATAAAATAAAGTCCAACAATATCTAGTATACAACAGATTTGTAAATGTATTATTTTTTAATTTTTAAACTAAAAATATTTTTTTTCTAATAGTAGAAAAATAAAAAATTCCAACAATATACAAAAATAAAAAATTTAATATTTTAAAATTTTTGAAATTAATTTATTCTTAATTTGTGAACAAGTGCAGCAAAAAAAGTCAACGGTCCGGGTGTAGCATTATCTGTTGAATAAAAAATAAAAAAATATTGTTAGAAAAATTTGAAATTTTAATAAACTAAATTTTTTTATTTTTAAATTTTTAAATTATAAGATTATGTTTTTTTATTTAAAATAGAATAATAAATAAAGTGCAGCAAAATCTAGTATACAATATATCTGTAAATTTCAATTTTTTTTAATTTTTAAACTAAAAATATAATTTTTTTTCTTAAAGTAGAAAAATAAAATATTCATAAAATATCCAAAAAATAAAAAAATTGAAAAATTTTAATTTTTTAAAACTAATTTATTCTTAATTTGCGAACATGTGCATAAAAAGTCAACTTTTTGGGTGTAGCATTATCCGATGAAGAAAATAATTAAAAATATTTTTAGAAAAATTTAAAATATTAAAAAACTAATTTTTTTTAATATTTGAATTATAAGATGAAATTTTTTATTTAAATTAGTAGAATAAAATAAAGTCCAGCAATATCTAGTATACAACAGACCTATAAATTTCTTACTTTTTAATTTTTAAGCTAAAAAAATATTTTTTTCTTATAGTAGACAAATAAAAGATTCAAAGAGATATCAATAAAAGAAAAAATTGAAAAATTTTAAATTTTTAAACTAATTTATTCTTAATTTACGAACAAGTGCATCAAAAAAAGTCAACTGTTTAGATACAGCATTATCCGGTGAATAAAAAATAAAAAATATTTTTAGAAATATTTAAAATTTTAAAAAACTAAATTTTTTATTTTTTAAATTTTAAATTATAAGATTAAATTTTTTTTATTAAAATTAGAAAAATAAAATAAAGCCCAGCAATATCTAGTACACAACAGATCTGTAAATTTCTTATTTTTTTAATTTTTAAACTAAAAAATAATTTTTTCCTTATAGTATAAAAATAAAATATTCATAAAATTTCAAAAAAATAAAAAAAATTTAAATTTTAAATTTTTTAAACTAATTTATTCTTAATTTGAGAATAAGTGCATAAAAAGGTCAACTGTTTAGGTGTAGCATTATCCGGTGAATAAAAAAATAAAAAAATATTTTTAAGAAAATTTAAAAATTTAAAAAACTAATTTTTTATTTTTAAAATTTTAAATTACAAGATTAAATTTTTTATTTAAATTCGAAAAATAAAATAAAGTCCAACAATATCTAGGATACAACAGATTTGTAAATTTATTATTTTTTAATTTTTAAACTAAAAATATCTTTTTTCTAATAGTAGAAAAATAAAAATTCCAACAATATACAAAAATAAAAAATAGAAAATTTTAAAATTTTTGAAATTAATTTATTCTTAATTTGTGAACAAGTGCAGCAAAAAAGTCAACGGTCCGGGTGTAGCATTATCTGTTGAATAAAAAATAAAAAAATATTGTTAGAAAAATTTGAAATTTAATAAACTAAATTTTTTTATTTTTAAATTTTTAAATTATAAGATTAAATTTTTTTATTTAAAATAAAATAATAAAATAATGTGCAGCAAAATCTAGTATACAATAGATCTGTAAATTTCATTTTTTTTAATTTTTAAACTAAAATATAATTTTTTTCTTAAAGTAGAAAAATAAAACATTCATAAAATATCCAAAAAATAAAAAAATTGAAAAATTTTAATTTTTTAAAACTAATTTATTCTTAATTTGCGAACATGTGCATAAAAAAGTCAACTTTTTGGGTGTAGCATTATCCGATGAAGAAAATAATTAAAAATATTTTTAGAAAAATTTAAAATATTAAAAAACTAAATTTTTTTAAATATTTGAATTATAAGATGAAATTTTTTTTTTAAATTAGTAGAATAAAATAAAGTCCAGCAATATCAAGTATACAACAGACTTGTAAATTTCTTATTTTTTTAATTTTTAAACTAAAAAAATATTTTTTTCTTATAGTAGACAAATAAAATTTTAAACTAATTTATTCTTAATCTGCGAACAAGTGCATCAAAAAAAGTAAACTGTTTAGATACAGCATTATCCTGTGAATAAAAAATAAAAAATATTTTTAGAAATATTTAAAATTTTAAAAAACTAAATTTTTTATTTTTAAAATTTTAAATTATAAGATTAAATTTTTTTATTAAAATTAGAAAAATAAAATAAAGTCCAGCAATATCTAGTACACAACAGATCTGTAAATTTCTTATTTTTTTAATTTTTAAACTAAAAAATAATTTTTTCCTTATAGTATAAAAATAAAATATTCATAAAATTTCAAAAAAATAAAAAAAAAATTTAATTTTAAATTTTTTAAACTAATTTATTCTTAATTTGAGAATAAGTGCATAAAAAAGTCAACGTTTTAGGTGTAGCATTATTCGGTGAATAAAAAAGTAAAAAAATATTTTTAGAAAAATTTAAAATTTTAAAAAACTAAATTTTTTGTTTTTAAAATTTTAAATTACAAGATTAAATTTTTTTATTTAAATTAAAAAAATAAAATAAAGTCCAACAATATCTAATATACAACAGATTTGTAAATTTATTATTTTTTAATTTTTAAACTAAAAATATCTTTTTTCTAATAGTAGAAAAATAAAAAATTCCAACAATATACAAAAATAAAAAATAGAAAATTTTTGAATTTTGAAATTAATTTATTCTTAATGTGTTAACAAGTGCAGCAAAAAAAGTCAACGGTCCAGGTGTAGAATTATCTGTTGAATAAAAAAATAAAAAAATATTGTTAGAAAAATTTGAAATTTTAATAAACTAAATTTTTTATTTTTAAATTTTTAAATTATAAGATTAAATTTTTTATTTAAAATAGAATAATAAAATAAAGTGCAGCAAAATCTAGTATACAATAGATCTGTAAATTTCTTTTTTTTTTAATTTTTAAACTAAAAACATAATTTTTTTTCTTAAAGTAGAAAAATAAAATATTCATAAAATATCCAAAAAAATTAAAAAATTGAAAAATTTTAATTTTTTAAAACTAATTTATTCTTAATTTGCGAACATGTGCATAAAAAAGTCAACTATTTGGGTGTAGCATTATCCGATGAAGAAAATAATTAAAAATATTTTTAGAAAAATTTAAAATATTAAAAACTAAATTTTTTTAAATATTTGAATTATAAGATGAAATTTTTTATTTAAATTAGTAGAAAAAAATAAAGTCCAGTAATATCTAGTATACAACAGACTTGTAAATTTCTTATTTTTTTAATTTTTAAACTAAAAAAATATTTTTTTTCTTATAGTAGAAAAATAAAAGATTCAAACGATATCAATAAAAGAAAAAATTGAAAAATTTTAAATTTTTTAAACTAATTTATTCTTAATTTGTGAACAAGTGCATCAAAAAAAGTCAACTGTTTAGGTATAGCATTATCCGGTGAATAAAAAATAAAAAATATTTTTAGAAATATTTAAAATTTTAAAAAACTAAATTTTTTATTTTTAAAATTTTAAATTATAAGATTAAATTTTTTTGTTAAAATTAGAAAAATAAAATAATGTCCAGTAATATCTAGTACACAACAGATCTATTAATTTCTTTTCTTTTTAATTTTTAAACTAAAAAATAATTTTTTCCTTATAGTATAAAAATAAAATATTCATAAAATTTGAAAAAAATAAAAAAATTTTAAATTTTAAATTTTTTAAACTAATTTATTCTTAATTTGAGAACAATTGCATAAAAAAAGTCAACTGTTTGGGTGTAGTATTATCCGGTGAATAAAAAAGTAAAAAAATATTTTTAGAAAAATTTAAAATTTTAAAAAACTAAATTTTTTATTTTTAAAATTTTAAATTACAAGATTAAATTTTTTTATTTAAATTAGAAAAATAAAATAAAGTCCAAAAATATCTAGTATACAACAGATTTGTAAATTTATTATTTTTTAATTTTTAAACTAAAAATATTTTTTCTAATAGTAGAAAAATAAAAAAATTCCAACAATATACAAAAATAAAAAATTTAATATTTTAAAATTTTTGAAATTAATTTATTCTTAATTTGTGAAGAAGTGCAGCAAAAAAAGTCAACGGTCCGGGTGTAGCATTATCTGTTGAATAAAAAATAAAAAAATATTGTTAGAAAAATTTGAAATTTTAATAAACTAAATTTTTTTATTTTTAAATTTTTAAATTATAAGATTATGTTTTTTTTATTTAAAATAGAATAATAAAATAAAGTGCAGCAAAATCTAGTATACAATATATCTGTAAATTTCAATTTTTTTTAATTTTTAAACTAAAAATATAATTTTTTTCTTAAAGTAGAAAAATAAAATATTCATAAAATATCCAAAAAATAAAAAATTGAAAATTTTAATTTTTTAAAACTAATTTATTCTTAATTTGCGAACATGTGCATAAAAAGTCAACTTTTTGGGTGTAGCATTATCCGATGAAGAAAATAATTAAAAATATTTTTAGAAAAATTTAAAATATTAAAAAACTAATTTTTTTTAATATTTGAATTATAAGATGAAATTTTTTATTTAAATTAGTAGAATAAAATAAAGTCCAGCAATATCTAGTATACAATAGACCTATAAATTTCTTACTTTTTTAATTTTTAAGCTAAAAAAATATTTTTTTCTTATAGTAGACAAATAAAAGATTCAAACGATATCAATAAAAGAAAAAATTGAAAAATTTTAAATTTTTAAACTAATTTATTCTTAATTTACGAACAAGTGCATCAAAAAAAGTCAACTGTTTAGATACAGCATTATCCGGTGAATAAAAAATAAAAAATATTTTTAGAAATATTTAAAATTTTAAAAAACTAAATTTTTTATTTTTAAAATTTTAAATTATAAGATTAAATTTTTTTATTAAAATTAGAAAAATAAAATAAAGTCCAGCAATATCTAGTACACAACAGATCTGTAAATTTCTTATTTTTTTAATTTTTAAACTAAAAAATAATTTTTTCCTTATAGTATAAAAATAAAATATTCATAAAATTTCAAAAAAATAAAAAAAATTTTAAATTTTAAATTTTTTAAACTAATTTATTCTTAATTTGAGAATAAGTGCATAAAAAGGTCAACTGTTTAGGTGTAGCATTATCCGGTGAATAAAAAAATAAAAAAATATTTTTAAAAAAATTTAAAAATTTAAAAAACTAATTTTTTTATTTTTAAAATTTTAAATTACAAGATTAAATTTTTTTATTTAAATTCGAAAAATAAAATAAAGTCCAACAATATCTAGGATACAACAGATTTGTAAATTTATTATTTTTTAATTTTTAAACTAAAAATATCTTTTTTCTAATAGTAGAAAAATAAAAAATTCCAACAATATACAAAAATAAAAAATAGAAAATTTTAAAATTTTTGAAATTAATTTATTCTTAATTTGTGAACAAGTGCAGCAAAAAAAGTCAACGGTCCGGGTGTAGCATTATCTGTTGAATAAAAAATAAAAAAATATTGTTAGAAAAATTTGAAATTTAATAAACTAAATTTTTTTATTTTTAAATTTTTAAATTATAAGATTAAATTTTTTTATTTAAAATAGAACAATAAAATAATGTGCAGCAAAATCTAGTATACAATAGATCTGTAAATTTCATTTTTTTTAATTTTTAAACTAAAATATAATTTTTTTCTTAAAGTAGAAAAATAAAATATTCATAAAATATCCAAAAAATAAAAAAATTGAAAAATTTTAATTTTTTAAAACTAATTTATTCTTAATTTGCGAACATGTGCATAAAAAAGTCAACTTTTTGGGTGTAGCATTATCCGATGAAGAAAATAATTAAAAATATTTTTAGAAAAATTTAAAATATTAAAAAACTAAATTTTTTTAAATATTTGAATTATAAGATGAAATTTTTTATTTAAATTAGTAGAATAAAATAAAGTCCAGCAATATCAAGTATACAACAGACTTGTAAATTTCTTATTTTTTTAATTTTTAAACTAAAAAAATATTTTTTTTCTTATAGTAGACAAATAAAAGATTCAAACGATATCAATAAAAGAAAAAATTGAAAAATTTTAAATTTTTAAACTAATTTATTCTTAATCTGCGAACAAGTGCATCAAAAAAAGTAAACTGTTTAGATACAGCATTATCCGGTGAATAAAAAATAAAAAATATTTTTAGAAATATTTAAAATTTTAAAAAACTAAATTTTTTATTTTTAAAATTTTAAATTATAAGATTAAATTTTTTTATTAAAATTAGAAAAATAAAATAAAGTCCAGCAATATCTAGTACACAACAGATCTGTAAATTTCTTATTTTTTTAATTTTTAAACTAAAAAATAATTTTTTCCTTATAGTATAAAAATAAAATATTCATAAAATTTCAAAAAAATAAAAAAAATTTTAAATTTTAAATTTTTTAAACTAATTTATTCTTAATTTGAGAATAAGTGCATAAAAAAGTCAACTTTTTAGGTGTAGCATTATTCGGTGGATAAAAAAGTAAAAAAATATTTTTAGAAAAATTTAAAATTTTAAAAAACTAAATTTTTTGTTTTTAAAATTTTAAATTACAAGATTAAATTTTTTTATTTAAATTAGAAAAATAAAATAAAGTCCAACAATATCTAATATACAACAGATTTGTAAATTTATTATTTTTTAATTTTTAAACTAAAAATATCTTTATTCTAATAGTAGAAAAATAAAAAATTCCAACAATATACAAAAATAAAAAATAGAAAATTTTTGAATTTTGAAATTAATTTATTCTTAATGTGTGAACAAGTGCAACAAAAAAAGTCAACGGTCCAGGTGTAGAATTATCTGTTGAATAAAAAAATAAAAAAATATTGTTAGAAAAATTTGAAATTTTAATAAACTAAATTTTTTATTTTTAAATTTTTAAATTATGAGATTAAATTTTTTATTTAAAATAGAATAATAAAATAAAGTGCAGCAAAATCTAGTATACAATAGATCTGTAAATTTCTTTTTTTTTTTTAATTTTTAAACTAAAAACATAATTTTTTTTTCTTAAAGTAGAAAAATAAAATATTCATAAAATATCCAAAAAAATTAAAAAATTGAAAAATTTTAATTTTTTAAAACTAATTTATTCTTAATTTGCGAACATGTGCATAAAAAAGTCAACTATTTGGGTGTAGCATTATCCGATGAAGAAAATAATTAAAAATATTTTTAGAAAAATTTAAAATATTAAAAACTAAATTTTTTTAAATATTTGAATTATAAGATGAAATTTTTTATTTAAATTAGTAGAATAAAATAAAGTCCAGCAATATCTAGTATACAACAGACTTGTAAATTTCTTATTTTTTTAATTTTTAAACTAAAAAAATATTTTTTTTTCTTATAGTAGAAAAATAAAAGATTCAAACGATATCAATAAAAGAAAAAATTGAAAAATTTTAAATTTTTTAAACTAATTTATTCTTAATTTGTGAACAAGTGCATCAAAAAAGTCAACTGTTTAGGTATAGCATTATCCGGTGAATAAAAAATAAAAAATATTTTTAGAAATATTTAAAATTTTAAAAAACTAAATTTTTTATTTTTTAAATTTTAAATTATAAGATTAAATTTTTTTGTTAAAATTAGAAAAATAAAATAATGTCCAGTAATATCTAGTACACAACAGATCTATTAATTTCTTATCTTTTTAATTTTTAAACTAAAAAATAATTTTTTCCTTATAGTATAAAAATAAAATATTCATAAAATTTGAAAAAAATAAAAAAATTTTAAATTTTAAATTTTTTAAACTAATTTATTCTTAATTTGAGAACAATTGCAGAAAAAAAGTCAACTGTTTGGGTGTAGTATTATCCGGTGAATAAAAAAGTAAAAAAATATTTTTAGAAAAATTTAAAATTTTAAAAAACTAAATTTTTTATTTTTAAAATTTTAAATTACAAGATTAAATTTTTTTATTTAAATTAGAAAAATAAAATAAAGTCCAACAATATCTAGTATACAACAGATTTGTAAATTTATTATTTTTTAATTTTTAAACTAAAAATATTTTTTTCTAATAGTAGAAAAATAAAAAAATTCCAACAATATACAAAAATAAAAAATAGAAAATTTTTAAATTTTTGAAATTAATTTATTCTTAATTTGTGAACAAGTGCAGCAAAAAAACTCAACGATCCGGGTGTAGCATTATCTGTTGAGTAAAAAAAATATATTGTTAGAAGAATTTGAAATTTTAATAAACTAAATTTTTTTATTTTTAAATTTTTAAATTATAAGATTAAGTTTTTTTTATTTAAAATAGAATAATAAAATAAAGTGCAGCAAAATCTAGTATACGATAGATCTGTAAATTTGTTTTTTTTTTTAATTTTTAAACTAAAAAATATAATTTTTTTCTTAAAGTAGAAAAATAAAATATTCAAAAAATATCAAAAAAATACAAAAAATTGAAAAATTTTAAATTTTTTAAACTATTTTATTCTTAACTTGTGAACATGTACATAAAAAGTCAACTATTTGGGTGTAGCATTATCCGTTGAATAAAAAAATAAAAAATATTGTTGGAAAAATTTAAAATTTTAAAATACTAAATTTTTTATTTTTAAAATTTTAAATTATAAGATTAAATTTTTTTATTTAAGTTAGAAAAATAAAATAAAGTCCAACAATATCTAATAAACAACAAATCTGTAAATTTATTATTTTTTTAATTTTTAAACTAAAAAATTAATTTTTTTATAATAGTAGAAAAATAAAAAATTCCAACAATATCCAAAAAATTGAAAACTTTTAAATTTTTTAGAATAATTTATTCTTAATTTGTGAACAAGTGCAGCAAAAAAGTCAACAGTCCGGGAGTAGCATTATCCGGTGAATAAAAAAATAAAAAATTATTTTTAGAAAAATTTAAATTTTTAAAAAACTAAATTTTTTATTTTTAAATTTTTAAATTATAAGATTAAATTTTCTTTTTTAAATTAGAAAAATAAAATAAAGTCCAGCAATATCTAGTAAACAATAGATCTGTAAATTTATTATTTTTTTAATTTTTAAACTAAAAAAATATTTTTTTCCTAATAGTAGAAAAGTAAAAAATTCCAACAATATCAAAAAATAAAAAATTGAAAATTTTTAAATTTTTTAAATTAATTTATTCTTAATTTGTGAACAAGTGCAGCAAAAAAAGTCAACTGTCCGGGTGTAGCATTATCCGGTGAATAAAAAAATAAAAATTTTTTTTAGAAAAATTTAAATTTTTAAAAAACTAAATTTTTTATTTTTATTTTTTTAAATTATAAGATTAAATTTTCTTATTTAAATTAGAAAAATAAAATAAAGTCCACTAATATCTAGTAAACAACATATTTGTAAATTTATTATTTTTTTAATTTTTAAACTAAAAAATTAATTTTTTTCTAATAGTGGAAAAATAAAAAATTCCAACAATATCCAAAAAAATAAAAAATTGAAAATTTTTAAATTTATAAATTAATTTATTCTTAATTTGCGAACAAGTGCAGCAAATAAAGTCAACTGTCCAGGTGTAGTATTATCCGGTGACTAAAAAAATAAAAAATTATTTTTAGAAAAATTTAAAATTTTAAAAAACTAAATTTTTTATTTTTAAATTTTTAAATTATAAGATTAAATTTTCTTTTTTAAATTAGAAAAATAAAATAAAGTCTAGCAATATCTAGTAAAAAATAGATTGTAAATTTATTATTTTTTTAATTTTTAAACTAAAAAAATATTTTTTTTCTAACAGTAGAAAAGTAAAAAATTCCAACAATATAAAAAAAAATTTAATATTTTTTAATTTTTTAAATTATTTTATTCTTAATTTGTGAACAAGAAAAAAAATTCAACTGTCCGGGTGTAGCATTATCCGTTGAATAAAAAATAAAAAAATATTGTTAGAAAAATTTAAAATTTTAAAAACTAAATTTTTTATTTCTAAAATGTTAAATTATAAGATTAAATTTTTTTATTTAAATTAGAAAAATAAAATAAAGTCCATCAATATCTAGTAAACAACAGATATGTAAATTTATTATTTTTTAATTTTTAAACTAATTGTTTTTTTTGTATTAATCTAATCACTGAGAATACTAGAAACTATAATAACTATATATATTTATTTAAATCGCTGGTACGGAGTCAAAGGGGGATTCAATTCTGCACTAAAACTATTATATTAACACGAAACAATTCAATAAATTCTATTAGAACATCAAACAAGTTTTGATCAGATTTCTAGTAGAGTCGGAAAACATTACAGATAAATTCGTTTTTCCTCTCATTTTTTTAATTAAAAGGTCAAAATTCAATTCTCTTGTCGATCAGGCGACACCTGGATTTGAACTGGGGAAAAAGGATTTGCAGTCCCCCGCCTTACCGCTCGGCCATGCCGCCAAAACGATATATATATGAGAATACCCTTTTTTTATTGAAAAAGAGATATGCACTTTGATCGACAAACGCAATAATGGAAGGACAATGGTGACATAAATCCCTCCCTACAACTCATGAATTAAGAATTATCGCAACAACCAGATCTACTCGACACTACTATACTTAGTAGTTAACGAAACCTTTCACTTCACAAGAATCTTTCAAAAAATGATCAACTAATATTATCAATCAATCCGAATAGTTTGTTATTAAACGATAGTATTTGATTTGCCAAATACATCATTATTGTATACTCTTTCATATGTATGGCGCAACCCAATCCTTGGTTTTTCCCAATCTCTTATCCTTTTTTTAATAAAAAAAATATATCTAATCTAAATAAAAAAAGTAATTCTTGACCTTGACAGTAATATATGTTAATCCTAGATGTCAAAATAGTAAAAAAAAATACTAGGTATAAATTGTATGCTCGCCAACGGTTCCGTTTTGTCCTTCCAAAAAAAAACAACAAGAATTAGTGAACAATAGTAAAATAATTCCTTCATAGTGATATTTTTTATAGAGATAGGAGAAAAAATTCACATGGATATAGTAAATCTTGCTTGGGCTGCTTTAATGGTAGTTTTCACATTTTTCCTTTATCACGTAGTATGGGGAAGAAGTGGACTTTATTTTTTTCTAATAGTAGAAAAAAAAAATTCCAACAATATCCAAAAAATTTAAAACTTTTAAAATTTTTAAATTAATTTATTCTTAATTTATGAACAAGTGCAGCAATAAAAGTCAACAGTCCGGGAGTAGCATTATCCAGTGAATAAAAAATAAAAAATTATTTTTAGAAAAATTTAAATTTAAAAAATAATTTAAATTTTTTAATTTTAAATTTTTAAATTATAAGATTAAATTTTCTTATTTAAATTAGAAAAATAAAATAAAGTCCAGTAATATCTAGTAAACAACAGATTCGTAAATTTATTATTTTTTTAATTTTAAACTAAAAAATTAATTTTTTTCTAATAGTAGAAAAATAAAAATTCCAACAATATCCAAAAAATAAAAAATTGAAAATTTTTAAATTTTTTAAATTAATTTATTCTTAATTTGTGAACAAGTGCAGCAAAAAAAGTCAACTGTCCGTGTGTAACATTATCTGGTGAATAAAAAAATAATAAATTATTTTTAGAAAAATTTAAAATTTTAAAAAACTAAATTTTTTATTTTTAAATTTTAAAATTATAAGATTAAATTTTCTTTTTTAAATTAGAAAAATAAAATAAAGTCCAGCAATATCTAGTAAACAACAGATCTGTAAATTTATTATTTTTAAACTAAATAAATATTTTTTCCTAACAGTAGAAAACTAAAAAATTCCAACAATGTCAAAAAAAATATTTAATATTATTAAATTTTTTAAAATATTTTATTCTTAATTTGTGAAAAAGAAAAAAAGTCAACTGTCCGGGTGTAGCATTATCCATTGAATAAAAAAATAAAAAAATATTTATAGAAAAATTTAAAATTTTAAAATACTAAATTTCTTATTTTTAAAATTTTAAATTATAAGATAAATTTTTTTATTTAAATTAGAAAAATAAAATAAAGTCCAACAATATCTAGTAAACAACAGATCTGTAAATTTATAATTTTTTTAATTTTTAAACTAAAATATTAATTTTTTTCTAACTGTAGAAAAATAAAAAATTCCAAAAATATCCAAAAAAATTGAAAACTTTTAAATTTTTAAATTAATTTATTCTTAATTTGTGAACAAGTGCAGCAATAAAAGTCAACAGTCCGGGAGTAGCATTATCCAGTGAATAAAAAATAAAAAAAATTATTTTTAGAAAGATTTAAATTTTTAAAAAACTAAATTTTTTAATTTTAAATTTTAAATTATAAGATTAAATTTTCTTATTTAAATTAGAAAAATAAAATAAAGTCCAGTAATATCTAGTAAACAACAGATTTGTAAATTTATTATTTTGTTATTTTAAACTAAAAAATTAATTTTTTTTCTAATAGTAGAAAAATAAAAATTCCAACAATATCCAAAAAATAAAAAATTGAAAATTTTTAAATTTTTTAAATTAATTTATTCTTAATTTGTGAACAAGTGCAGCAAAAAACGTCAACTGTCCGTGTCTAACATTATCTGGTGAATAAAAAAATAAAAAATTATTTTTAGAAAAATTTAATATTTTAAGAAACTAAATTTTTTATTTTTAAATTTTAAAATTATAAGATTAAATTTTCTTTTTTAAATTAGAAAAATAAAATAAAGTCCAGCAATATCTAGTAAACAACAGATCTGTAAATTTATTATTTTTAAACTAAATAAATATTTTTTCCTAACAGTAGAAAACTAAAAAATTCCAACAATGTCAAAAAAAATATTTAATATTATTAAATTTTTTAAAATATTTTATTCTTAATTTGTGAACAAGAAAAAAAGTCAACTGTCCGGGTGTAGCATTATCCGTTGAATAAAAAAATAAAAAAATATTTTTAGAAAAATTTAAAATTTTAAAATACTAAATTTTTTATTTTTCAAAATTTAAATTAAAAGATTAATTTTTTATTTAAATTAGAAAAATAAAATAAAGTCCAATAATATCTAGTAAACAACAGATTTGTAAATTTGTTATTTTTTTAATTTTTAAACTAAGGTATTAATTTTTTTCTAATTGTAGAAAACTAAAAAATTCCAAAAATATCCAAAAAAATTGAAACTTTTAAATTTTTAAATTAATTTATTCTTAATTTGTGAACAAGTGCAGCAAAAAAAGTCAACTGTCCGTGTGTAACATTATCTGGTGAATAAAAAAATAATAAATTATTTTTAGAAAAATTTAAAATTTTAAAAAACTAAATTTTTTATTTTTAAATTTTAAAATTATAAGATTAAATTTTCTTTTTTAAATTAGAAAAATAAAATAAAGTCCAGCAATATCTAGTAAACAACAGATCTGTAAATTTATTATTTTTAAACTAAATAAATATTTTTTCCTAACAGTAGAAAACTAAAAAATTCCAACAATGTCAAAAAAAATATTTAATATTATTAAATTTTTTAAAATATTTTATTCTTAATTTGTGAACAAGAAAAAAAGTCAACTGTCCGGGTGTAGCATTATCCATTGAATAAAAAAATAAAAAAATATTTATAGAAAAATTTAAAATTTTAAAATACTAAATTTCTTATTTTTAAAATTTTAAATTATAAGATAAATTTTTTTATTTAAATTAGAAAAATAAAATAAAGTCCAACAATATCTAGTAAACAACAGATCTGTAAATTTATAATTTTTTTAATTTTTAAACTAAAATATTAATTTTTTTCTAACTGTAGAAAAATAAAAAATTCCAAAAATATCCAAAAAAATTGAAAACTTTTAAATTTTTAAATTAATTTATTCTTAATTTGTGAACAAGTGCAGCAATAAAAGTCAACAGTCCGGGAGTAGCATTATCCAGTGAATAAAAAATAAAAAAATTATTTTTAGAAAGATTTAAATTTTTAAAAAACTAAATTTTTTAATTTTAAATTTTAAATTATAAGATTAAATTTTCTTATTTAAATTAGAAAAATAAAATAAAGTCCAGTAATATCTAGTAAACAACAGATTTGTAAATTTATTATTTTTTTATTTTAAACTAAAAAAATATTTTTTTCCTAACAGTAGAAAATAAAAAATTCCAACAATGTCAAAAAAATATTTGTTATTTTTAAATTTTTTAAAATATTTTATTCTTAATTTGTGAACAAGAAAAAAAGTCAACTGTCCGGGTGTAGCATTATCCGTTGAATAAAAAAATAAAAAAATATTTTTAGAAACATTTAAAATTTTAAAATACTAAATTTTTTATTTTTCAAAATTTAAATTAAAAGATTAATTTTTTATTTAAATTAGAAAAATAAAATAAAGTCCAATAATATCTAGTAAACAACAGATTTGTAAATTTGTTATTTTTTTAATTTTTAAACTAAGGTATTAATTTTTTTCTAATTGTAGAAAACTAAAAAATTCCAAAAATATCCAAAAAAATTGAAACTTTTAAATTTTTAAATTAATTTATTCTTAATTTGTGAACAAGTGCAGCAAAAAAAGTCAACTGTCCGTGTGTAACATTATCTGGTGAATAAAAAATAATAAATTATTTTTAGAAAAATTTAAAATTTTAAAAAACTAAATTTTTTATTTTTAAATTTTAAAATTATAAGATTAAATTTTCTTTTTTAAATTAGAAAAATAAAATAAAGTCCAGCAATATCTAGTAAACAACAGATCTGTAAATTTATTATTTTTAAACTAAATAAATATTTTTTCCTAACAGTAGAAAACTAAAAAATTCCAACAATGTCAAAAAAAATATTTAATATTATTAAATTTTTTAAAATATTTTATTCCTAATTTGTGAACAAGAAAAAAAGTCAACTGTCCGGGTGTAGCATTATCCATTGAATAAAAAATAAAAAAATATTTATAGAAAAATTTAAAATTTTAAAATACTAAATTTCTTATTTTTAAAATTTTAAATTATAAGATAAATTTTTTTATTTAAATTAGAAAAATAAAATAAAGTCCAACAATATCTAGTAAACAACAGATCTGTAAATTTATAATTTTTTTAATTTTTAAACTAAAATATTAATTTTTTTCTAACTGTAGAAAAATAAAAAATTCTAAAAATATCCAAAAAAATTGAAAACTTTTAAATTTTTAAATTAATTTATTCTTAATTTGTGAACAAGTGCAGCAATAAAGTCAACAGTCCGGGAGTAGCATTATCCAGTGAATAAAAAATAAAAAAATTATTTTTAGAAAGATTTAAATTTTTAAAAAACTAAATTTTTTAATTTTAAATTTTAAATTATAAGATTAAATTTTCTTATTTAAATTAGAAAAATAAAATAAAGTCCAGTAATATCTAGTAAACAACAGATTTGAAAATTTATTATTTTTTTATTTTAAACTAAAAAATTAATTTTTTTTCTAATAGTAGAAAAATAAAAATTCCAACAATATCCAAAAAATAAAAAATTGAAATTTTTTAAATTTTTTAAATTAATTTATTCTTAATTTGTGAACAAGTGCAGCAAAAAAAGTCAATTGTCCGTGTCTAACATTATCTGGTGAATAAAAAAATAAAAAATTATTTTTAGAAAAATTTAATATTTTAAGAAACTAAATTTTTTATTTTTAAATTTTAAAATTATAAGATTAAATTTTCTTTTTTAAATTAGAAAAATAAAATAAAGTCCAGCAATATCTAGTAAACAACAGATCTGTAAATTTATTATTTTTTTATTTTTAAACTAAAAAAATATTTTTTTTCCTAACAGTAGAAAATAAAAAATTCCAACAATGTCAAAAAAATATTTGTTATTTTTAAATTTTTTAAAATATTTTATTCTTAATTTGTGAACAAGAAAAAAAGTCAACTGTCCGGGTGTAGCATTATCCGTTGAATAAAAAAATAAAAAAATATTTTTAGAAAAATTTAAAATTTTAAAATACTAAATTTTGATTTTTAAAATTTTAAATTATAAGATAAATTTTTTTATTTAAATTAGAAAAATAAAATAAAGTCCAACAATATCTAGTAAACAACAGATCTGTAAATTTATTTTTTTTTAATTTTTAATCTAAAATATTAATTTTTTTCTAATTGTAGAAAAATAAAGAATTCCAAAAATATCCAAAAAAATAAAACTTTTAAATTTTTAAATTAATATATTCTTAATTTGTGAACAAGTGCAACAATAAAAGTCAACAGTCCGAGAGTAGCATTATCCAGTGAATAAAAAATAAAAATTATTTTTAGAAAAAATTA